>NC_132878.1:29985760-30285760 GCF_030463535.1 Salminus brasiliensis
TGTGCATAATGCATAGTAATCTTGAAAACTTTCCCCCCACCAGAGTTCTTAAACAAAAGGTCAAATGTTAGAAATGTCAAAAGTCTGACAATGCTGACATCTGGACAAACAAAACTAAACACTGCAACATGCTGAGATTTTCAGGTGGCAGAATGTGTGCGCAAACACACAGCCTGACTTATACTCTTGCAGTGGTGTAGTCCCCAAGATCCGGGTCCAGTTTCCTACAACATCTTGGTGCTAAGTGACCTTTACTGGCAGAGTTGTCTGACTTGTCTGTGCTAAAATGCTTATAGGAAACCCAGCCCAGTGCTTAATCCAGTATGCATTAGAGGTGTATAACGGTATTAACTTTTAGAGTGTTTTTAAACCAGTATGAATCTGAGCAGTGAGCAGTTTTTATAGCCCCACAAGAAGAATTTTAGAGTAATTTTAATCCAGTATGAATTTGCACAGTGTTTTTTTCTTTCTTACAGTATTAACTGTGGACTGATTTCACTGGCAAACACATTTTGTTTCCTCTACAATTTCTAGTGAAACAAGTCGATTTTAACAACCTGAACACAAATATGGTTTTATAATGCCTGAATGAAGTACCACTTGCCAGTTGCCAATTGTGATATTCATTAAGCATGGTCCTGTGTCTAGCAGCATACACTATGATGGCAATGTTAGCATCAGGATAGAATACTAAAAATGTTTTACTGCAGACTTTCTTTGTAATCACTGTCTGACGCTTCACGGATGGGAGTCCAACAATAGTCACCCAGCATAGACAGATTCCACTTGCCCTGATATCGTTTCTCCATCTTGGCAATGTCTTGAATAAACCTTTCACCATGTTTGTCATTTACAGAGCTGAGGTTGTCTGGGAAGACGTCCAATTGGGAATGAAGAAAATGTATCTTTACAGGTTGCACTTCATTGATTTGTATGCCTGAAGCAGACTTTGAACCTGTTCGACACGGTCAGGTGCTTTACAGTTGTCTAGGAAGTTACAAACTACATTCTTGAAGGCTGTCCACAAAACATGTTCTGCACCCTGCAGAAGACCATCAAAGTGTCTATCTTCCATCTCATCTCTGATTTGTGGACCAATGAAAACACCTTCTTTTATCTTGGCATCACTCATGCAGAGAAACCACTGCCGCAAATAAGCCAAAGCCTCACTTTGCTTGTTCATTGCCTTAACAGTTTTTTTTTTATTTGCCTAAGTTTGATGTGCAAAGGTGGAGGTTATATCTTCTTTGGGTCCATCAATGGGTCATGTGCAACATTCTTCTGCCCTGGAACCAGTTACTGTCGAACAAATAAATCTATGTACGCAAGATCATATTTCAAAATTTCACAATGTTTGTAAAACACAATTGGCACCATTTCTCATAAACCGTAAGTGGCAATTTTGAGGACATTTCTGTGATCAGCACCAAAAATGATTGTGCAGCACTGTATTTTTACAGTCCAACAGTCACAATGATCATAATTGTGTTCTATAATTGGCTCTCTCAGTATTAGTTGTTCTGTT
Organism: Salminus brasiliensis; assembly: GCF_030463535.1. Taxonomy (NCBI): domain Eukaryota; kingdom Metazoa; phylum Chordata; class Actinopteri; order Characiformes; family Bryconidae; genus Salminus; species Salminus brasiliensis. The sequence goes on from NC_132878.1 coordinate 29,987,286, forward strand.
CCAAACCATGCTAATAAAATATCAAAATTTGTCAGCAATACATTATATTGCGTCATGAAAGGTGATGGCAAGCAGCAGACGGAGACGGTAGAGTTAGCTAGCTCGTCTGAGCCTGTACGTGGATAAATGTACCATTAATAAAACACTAGCCATGACGATTAGGAGATATGTGGACACTTCAGATGCGTTCTCAAGATAACCCTATGAGAAGATTTGCTTGATTGGTGGACTTGAGCCCTACAGCGTGGATGAAGGAAAACTAGCAAGTTTCAAGTCACCACGGCCTGCCTTCAATCACATACTGTGACATTGTTAATTATTTGTAATTATTTGTAATTTATATCTGTTCACTGTTCACTCTGCAGTGGTAACTTGTGCTACATTATGAGGTGCTTCTGCTGCAGAGCTTTCCTCATCTTGCCCGATTTTACGTGCTGCTCTTCTGACTTTGGCTAGCTGATACCTGCTGCTCACTGACTCACTCTCCCTGCTGCACCTATAATTGTGATTGAGACCCCAGACACCGCTAATCAGATAATCATGTTAGCTGTTCATTGCTAGCTAATGTTCTCAAACAATACAGGCTAGTATCATAGCTAGCTACCTAGTTAATAATCTAGTAACCATTACCTATATGATTTAATTTATATAGCTAACAATATAACATTTTTAGGTAATTCTTTATTACCTTGAATAAAGTGATCAAAACACACTCGGCTGCTCTCTATTTTTTCTGTTGATCCTGGTTAACCATGCAGCTCTCCTTCTTTGGCTAAGCTCACTACTGGAACACTACTGGCTAATTTTTTTCTCACTACTGGAATTCTTAAAAAAAACAACAACAACACATTTGACTGCCTTTGCTTGCTCTGTTATGGTAAAAAACACATGTGGTGACCATTCATAAAATAAAATGAAACCTTTGCTGAAGCCGTCCAAAGGTGAGCTTGCCTACCAAAATGGGACTGACATGACTGTGTGATGTCATCGCAATACTATGTATATGGCATGCTATTATTGTTATTGAGTGTGTCCTGTGTCAAAAACGCTGACACGAACATCAAAGCTATGACCTTTTGGTCTCAGGCTTTCTGTAGGAATCTGGTGAAAAAACACAGATAGTATATTTCGAACTAGCCAATCAGATTTCTCAGATTTACATCCCATAGCCATTCTCAGGGCATTCCAAGTGATCTGGGTGTGACAGATTTTAACTAATGGCAACTAATGGCAGCAGTGTGTATGGTGCAGGAAAAACCTGATTTCCTACTTGTATGTCTTGGTCCTATCCAGCCAGATGCCACAGATAAGCGAGCCAACCATGCCAGCAATGACAATGGTCAGGCCAATCCTGCCAGCATTCACCTCTTCACCCTAAAATGATAGCAGCACATCCACTTAATTAAACACACTTAAAACAGACCACACCAGACACCCACTAATGTGTTCTTTCCGACCTACTGCTTACTGAACTAACTAAGGGTTTAAGGTTTTACAGAATACTGGTAAAATTTCATTCTGTAACTGTAACACACCTCGGGTTATATCACAATACCTACATTAAAAGTGTGCAAGCTCAATACCTATACCACTGTACCGTCATATGATAATAACAAGTAACAAATGTTAATTTTTTTATTCCAAATTTAAGTGAGTTTATTATGCTTATTAAAAGAAATCTACTTTTCCTAAGCCGCACTGAGACTGACATATAAGAATTAACAAGGGCAGAGTTAAACTTAGCAGAACCAACAAGAATCCACCCCCCCCCAAAAAAAAAAAAAACAACAACAACAAAAAAACAACAGTGAAACCAGTGAGAGAACTCACTAATCTGGTGGAGTATCTTACTGTGATGCACAAACTAATAATTATACACTTGGTCATAGTTTGTGTTCAACATTATGTGAAATTTACTAAAGATCAGTCAGAGTATTTCTTACTGCTACCTCTTTAACACAGGGCCTGATGTTCTTCAGAGATAGCTTTAACAGAAGCTGTATGTAGAGCTAAAAGTTTTTGTTTAACTCAGTTGTCTTCATATTTATTTGGAGAAAGCTGTGTGTGAGTCAGCTGCTGTTCCTCTTGTACACTTTAACCAAAATGTTCAAATGATGTCAATCTTAGTAAACCCTTACTTGTGTATGCTAGTATTGAAAAAGAGATCAATTAATACGACCAGTAATGCTAAATAGTGTGTCAGACATTAGGAGGATGGACTTACTGGATAGTGCTCGATGATCATGCGGTTGAGTAGAGTACTGACAGCATAAAAACAGCCAACATTCAACCCTGAAGGGACGAAACACAAGACAAGAAGCCATTCAGAGGGCAGAAAGGCAAAGGGTCTCATATTTTTACAAAAAAAATTAACATTATTTTTCAGTCAATTTTTAAGTTCAAGTTCAACTTACTTATTTACAATCTACAAGAACACAGAGAAAATAATGAGTGTTTTGTGTGTATGTGTTCTCTTAACATATACAATCTGCATGTGTGTGTATGTACTAAACAGAAACTCAAAAACAGTGTATGAAGTTTAATCTTGGTTCCAAACAAGGTGTGACTGAATTTTACAGTTTCATTATCATATTTCTCCAGTGTTGCGTTGTGCGATAAGACTTTACATAATGTCAAAATGACCTATAATAACTTTGATTCGGTATCCCTGCACCATCTGTCAGAATGAGTGTGTGGATCATATAAACATTATAGAGCGACACAGAGCGCCCCCTACATTTCCTGTATTGTATTAAAGTCTAACATAATAAGTGTGGATCATATAAACATTATATAGCATTACCTACACTTCCTGTAGTGTGTGGATCATATGAACATTACAGTGTGAACATTATTGTAAAGTGCTCTCGTTTTTAAATAATGACAAAGACTAAATGAAGTAATCATTGCAGCTTTACTGTAAACATTTGAAGTAGGAACAGAATAACACTGTAAATGAGTCTCAGTTTAAGAGCTGCAGTGTTTAGAGTGGTACCGTAGCTGATGATGAGAAGGATGAAGGGTCTGTTGCGGAGGAGGCAGAGGATGGAGGCTGTGTAGGAGTAATTCTCCGCTGGGATCAGACGAGCTGCTGCCTGAGCCTGAGTGGGGGGAATAGCTGGTCTTTCCTGAAACACTGAGAGAGTGAGAGAGCAAGTGAGAGTGTGGATTCGGAAGAGAGAGTGTGTGATTATGAGAGAGAGAGAGAGAGAGAGTTAGAGCGCTGTATGAAACAGGGTCTTTCTACTACACCATGGGGCCACAGATGGTTATGTTTATTTGGCTGCAGAGCTCGGCAGGGAGACAGCTTTCCCGCAGACACAAGCACAGCAGCACTGATGGCCTTAACTGTCCCATCAACAGCTTCAAACAAACAATTAAAGATAAAAGGAGACACAAAGTCCAAATCAACAGCCTTTTGAAGTCCAAACCCCCAAAGCTGTAAGCAATAGGAGGAGCAGGTCCCCCATTCAAAAACCCTTCAGCACAGCACCATCAAACTCCAGTCCTGAATGGCCACAATACTACACAGTTCAAATTTCCCTTTTCTGACAGTCCTGATTCAGCTCATCACAGGTTGGTCAGTTAAATCAGGTGGTAAAGCAGTCCTCAAAGTATTCCAAATACCAAGTCTGAACTTTTCCACAGTCATGACTGATGGAACCAGACATTTGAACTAAAAAAAAAAAAAGCTAAAAGCTTCCTCTCAGAAAGTTTTTGCGGGAAAGTGGTTAAAACATGTTTGTTTACATTTTCCTATTTTATTATCATCAACATTCTAAAACAGTAAATAAAGAAAATAGTAAAATAGTATATGAGTGGGTTTTCAGTGAAGTTCTCTACAGTAAGCAACAATTTTACACAAAACGTACTCTGAAAGTTAAAGCCTGCTATTTTTGGGTAAGACATAACTATTTTAAGTTTTGTTTTTTTACCAAACCATCAAATTAACCAACAGAATCAATAGTAAATGCCATTCCACAGCATTGCTGTGCCACACTGTTAAAAAAAATAAAATAAAATAAAATAAATAAATAAATAAACAATGTGAGTAAGTACCCTACTTTTAAGGCAGTTAAGTCTGGGTTTCGCTCCCAAGCAATTTTCTTTGCATCAAATAAACCATGCTTTAGTGTTTTTGTACTCTGCTGTCTGCAACAGCAAACGCCAGCAAAGTTTACACAGTCTATTTTAGTTTATTCTACATTTTCTACTTAAATATTAACAATTGGTACGAATATTGTAGAAATATTATTTTGCTGCTGTCATGCAAAAACCTTTCTATCTCCATTTTTGCCTGTTTTCACTTTGAAAACAGGAGGAGCTACAATTGTCAGTTCAATTAGTGTGACATACTGCGGAGTGCGAGCAGCTGGGCTTCAGTGTGCCCTGCTATGGATGGGGCAAAGGGTCAAAGTAGAAGAATGCGTTAACAATGTTAAAAAGTTGCATGCTGGTAATTTGTATGTTCTCAGTCCTACAACCAGCTCACATCCTTTTTCTTTACAGCTTCTATAACGTGTGATTCTGCTTCTGTTCAGGGAAGACTATATGTTTGCAATGTTTATAAGTAGTTTGCGAATGCAAACCATGCTAGCTGAGGCAAGGAGGAGAACTCAAAAATTTGGGCTGAAGTTCTGGGGGGCTTCGAGCTGATGGGACCTGAAGCCAGACCCCCCTTGCCAGGTAGAGGTTGAGTAAGAATGGATGATGAGGAGAAGCAGGGGCGGTGGTGGGGTGCAAGTTTTCGTCACGAGAACGAGAAGGGAGAGGAGTGGTTTTATAGTGTGTAGAAATAGAGGGGAGAAGTTTGGGTGTGGTCCTTCTCCCAAACTTTCGGTTATTACATAACTCCATCTAGAAGAAAGCAAAAATTCTTCAAACCTGCTTGGGGACCTCGGAGACTCAGGCCTTTTTTTTTTTTAAACCCTGAACCTATCACTCTTAAAAATAAATGAGGGAACATAAGACTCTTCGAATGATGCCACAGAACAACCACTATTGGTTTCACAAAGAACCATGTTTGTAACATATATATATACATTACATATATATACATACACATGTATACATATGTAAAGAGTGGTTTCTGTGGAATGAATGTGGGTGTGCCATGTGTCTTCCAACTAAAAGAACATTTACACCATTGCCTTTGGGGACAATAGTCTTCCATTCACGTGACTCCTCCTCGAGACGTGACTTGACCATTACACAAGCACTGTGTGGCTTTGTTTGCTGCTGTGTGTGGAGGAATGTGATGTAGGGAACCTGCAACTGTTAGCATTCTTTGACAAATGGGGTAGGGAGGGGACGAGGAAGAAAGAGAGAAACTGCTGACTGAGAGAATGTCATGGGTTTGCAAACTTTCTGCAGCCAGGGACCCCTTCCTGAGTTACATAAGCTGGGTACTGTTCTCCCACCTAAACACTAGCTGCTATACATATTCCTGCACTGTACACCTTGTTTACGTATGTGATGTTTAAAACACTAGGCAAATCTACACTGAACTCCCTGTTTTACTCTTCATTTACACACATAGCACTTCACTGCTTTACATATTTATTCCATTTTACTGTTAGTACAGTAACCTAAACCTTAATTTTCCTTCAATTTCCTTCAACCTTCAATTTTTTTTTATTTTAGTTTATTCTACATTTTCTATTTTAGTAAATATAAACAATTGGTACAAATATTGTAGAAATATTATTTTGCTGCTGCCGTGCAAAAACCTATCTCCATTTTTGCCTGTTTTCATATTTTGAATCTGGCAGCTGGTCCTTACATTGTTTACATTTTAACTGATGCCCCAAAATGGCATGGAAAACATATTTTAGCATTGTCTTCTTAGGTTTTCCCTCTTTCTGTAAAGATACAAGTTTGGAGACAAAATTGTTTTGCATGAAAGTGAAGTTTTAGGAGTTCAATAAAATCTGACATTTTCAGATAACCAGATTAACAGTCATCACATAAAACAATTTAGACTAAGTACATTACATCAGTTATCAAGACTGATTCACCCAATCACTAAACAGCTCATATGTATCAATAGATACACTGTGTCATATGTACAGTCAGTGGTTTCGCTCCACTGACTGTATACTTTTGTTCATACAGTTTGTAAATTCTTGCCACAGGTTCTTGAGAGGAACTGGAGCTACTCTCCACTCTTTGCTACTATCATTTTTAGTTACCTGCTGGTTGATTCAACCACAGGGCTTCTATAACCCCTGAGTAGTCTGCTGAAGGTGTTAAAGCTAGGACTTTGAAATCATATTAAAACCTACCTTTGAACAGGAGGAGCTACAATTGTCAGTTCATTTAGAGTGACATACTGCAGAGTGCGAGCAGCTGGGCTTCAGTGTGCACTGCTATGGATGGGGCAAAGGGTCACAGCATGCTGGTAATTTTTATGTTCTCAGTCCTGCAACCAGCTTACATCCTTTTTCTTTACAGCATCTATAACGTGTGATCCTGCTTCTGTTCAGGAAAGACTATATGTTTGCAATGTTTACAAGTAGCTAGAGGAAAGTAAAAATGCAAACCTGCTTAGGGACCTCAGAGACTCTGGCCCTTTTTTTAAACCCTGTATCTATCAATCTTAAAAATAAAGAAGGGTTCTATGTGCCATAGAACAACCACTATTAGTTTCCCAAAGAACCATGTTTGTAACAGAGATGTGCGAGTGTGTAAACGCTGTTGAATATATATACATATGTAAAGAGTGGTTTCTGTGGAATGGATGTGTGTGTGCCATGTGTCTTCCAACTAAAAGAACATTTACAGCATTGCCTTTGGGGACAATAGTCTTCCATTCATGTGACTCCTCGATGACGTGGAGACGCAATTAAAAAAGGGTTCCTGCTTACCGATGACCACCACGATGAAGAGAAATGTGGCAACCCCAGCTGTGATGTAGAACATTACTCTGACGTAACTGGCCAGTTCGTCCATGTCTTCAACATTTGGAACCAGGATGGGTGGGACCAGGAACCCGATGGCAATCCCAAGCTTTGGGAAAAGAAGCAAAATAATAATAATAAACAAAAAGAATGAGTGAGATACTGCAGAAAGTATTGAAATGCATTGGATTTACATGACTTAAGACCCTGTGAAATTTAAACATTCAACACTTATTTGATTCAGATTTCTAAGAAATAAAACATCAAAGCAATAAAAAAAAAAACATAGTTTTGCATACTTGTATATAAACACTGACACATTTTATTAAATCAAATTCAGCAACAGCAAGGAAAGTCCAGTCATTTATGTAATCCTACAGAAATCAGATAATCAAAACCCATCACTGAGAGGTTGACAGTAGAACTAAGAGATTATTTGGACATTAAATGGTGTCATCAGCAGGTGTGGCATATGAAGCCCTTAAGGCTGTTCTTAGGGAAACAACTTAACTTTAACCATACTTCCAAACTCCCTATTAATAACTTTGAATTCACAAAAACGCTGTGTCTTAGTAAAGTCTACAAAGATATGGACGCTAAGTGTGTTGCTGAGCTGTTGAGATGATTACATTTTTTATAGTATCAGTCCACTCATAATCCATTATTTAATATCTTGCTGTGAAAACTGTTTACAGGAATTAAGCCAACAATCAGCAGGAAATCGGGCTATTGTTTTGGTGAAAAAGCAGTCACGCGACCCTGTGTTTGTGGATAAAGAACTAAATGCTGCTCCTTCAATGCAAAAAGAACTTTATCATATAAAGTCCACTCATAATCCATTGAGCAAAACATTATGATGAGTAATTTGTGAAACGGCAGTAGCCTAACATTATGCCAGAACGTATTTGCATATTAGAAGGAGAAACAGAAAATCCCCCACTTTTGTCTTTTTTCAGCACAGACATCCATTAGCTGAATTAGCATTTCATGTGTGCATGATCTCTTTACATTTGGATAGAAGGACTACAACAACACCATGCTAACAGTAATGGTATGCTAGTAAGTGATTATGCATCAGTATCATCAAATACTGTGTGTAAAATGAAATAATCAGATATTGGCATCAGCCCACAACACCCATATTAGAGCATTCAACACACCTGGTTGCCCAGCACCCCAATGGAGCAAGCAGTGGACACCTCTCTCTCTCCGAACCATAGTGATGCAAGGTGTGGCGGAACCCCGAGGATAAACACCATGGCCACCGAACACATAAACTGACCAAAGAAGGCAACAGGGAACAGGTCCGGTTCAATTCCGCCAAGTCTGACCCACGCAGTTAAATGCAGCACCGATGAGCACGGCCTCCCTGAGCCCACGGGAGTCCATCAGCCACATCCCTGGCACAATCAGTGGCACATATGTCAGCATGTAGATCATGGAGAGCCAGTCAATGGCCAGGGCATCAACACTGTAGAAGCGCATGAAGACACTGCTGATGATGCCGTACTGCAGCCACATCATAGCATTGCTTGTTGAGCAGAAGCTGAAAAGCAACAGCATGACCCACCGCCGTCTGTACAGCTTGATTTCTGCTTTGTGAATCAGCTCCGCAGTGTCCAGCTCCATGGGACCTAGTGAAGGGACACTAGGTGAAGGCCACATACTCCAGCATTGACCACCAGGAGGAAAAAGCCCTTGACCATCGCTGGAGGTGCCCTGTACAAGCCCAGAATGACAACTGTGGCCTTTAGCTGCAAAGTCATTGCTTTGAAGCATAGTGACCTTGCTGGGCACCCAGTTTGGAAAGATGCTTGTTACTAACAAGCTTGCACCTGGAGCTGATAAACAAGCCCAGCTGTTCGATATTCTGTCCAAAGTCAAAGACGAACTTGTTGGTAATCCAAATCTCTGAGCTCTGTCCACCTACTCAGCTATTTATCTCTCCACACACTGCCACTTGATTCCTCCCAGAACGTCCCACCTCCAAAACAGGCAGGCAGGAGAGTCGTGCACACAGAAGAAAGCAAATAGTAAAACAAATAGTTGTTTTGACTGCCATTGGTTCTAATGAATGGTTCCAGATTAGGGATGGGTGATATGATAAAAATACTATATCACAATATGTAAAGGTACACAATATTACAATACATGTAATCACAGACTAAAAACATCAGTAGTGACAGATTTTTATAAACTGACGTCTGACGTATTAAAGGATGTCTGTTATTAAGTCAAGGCGGGTTAACAGGTCATTTAAAAATCTTGCACAGATTTAGTGTTCTGCTGATCAGTCAGTCTCTGAGCTTTGAGCACTTCAACCACGGTAATTCATCACTTTTCAGTGGTTTAAAAAAAACAATGAATGTAGATCCAGAGATTGAACGCTACTGCAATAAGAAACAGAGAGGGCTACAGCATTATCCGACAAATAATGTGCAAACTGGACACAGGGGAACATTAAACATGCTCTCCAGGTGCGCTCTCCAGCTGAGTGGCATAATACTGGCACCAGATTAAAACTGCGAGGTCACATCAACAACCGTGCTCTAAACACAGCAGGCCAGCGGTGACCCCGTCCAGTCTGAAACACCAATGAGAGGCCAGGTGGCTCAAATTGAACTCGAACACACACATGCACATCCAACTCTGAAGACAAGCTGTATGCTAAAAATGATGTGAAATTTTGCTAAATTAATGCACTTTTGCAGATTTCATTGTGTACCTATCCAGTTACTTCACTTTTAAAAGTCTTCATTTCTGCCATAAAGTTTGTGGAAAGTTGGATAATTTACTTATTTAAAAAAATAATGTAAAGATGTTCTTTACTTATTTCTGATTATGTCTGCTAAAAATACCAATTCTGTCAAAACGCGTATGCATAGTGCCATATTTGCATAGTGCCTATTGCAAAAAAAGTTGTTCACTACATGAATTTCTTAAAGTTTGTACTAAAATGTATGAATGCATCTATAATAAACAAATGTTGATGGGAAAAAAAATCTTCCTAAACAAATAGGACAAAACCAAAAATATTTCCATTAAGGCATAATACTGTCAGTTTCTTCTAGTATTTGAAGCATGTCGAAACTAGCTTGGCTCATTCCAAATCAGCTTAAACCAAAGAGCTGCACTTTGCCAAAAAAGTTGGATTTGTGGTTCAGAAACTTTTCATAATATCTACAAAGGAGGCTGCACACACACTTTGTGGAGAGTCCAAACAGACAAGCAACAGCACTGTGAAAGTTGTGCTGAACTTCAGATAATAAGCCTCAGAACACTTTGCGCCATCTAAATGTTACAGCCCGGGGGAAGCTGCACTAGGCTAGAGATTAACAAAGCAGTTGGAAAAAAATCCAGTAGCAGGAAAACCATTTACCAAATAGCTTTTACAGTATACATTAGCATTTATATGCTATTGAGGTGTTTTTCCCTTTATTGAATACAGCCATGGGCAAAAATATTGGTAGCCCTACACTTCTTTCAGAAAATGCACCACCTCTCCCAAAATGTTGTAACTGCAAATGCTTTGGTATTCGCAGGTTGTTTTTTGTTTCCACTCAGAAATGGACTGGACAAGATTATTGGCACCCTCAATATAATATTTGGTAGGGCACACTTTGCTAATTACACATTAACTGTAGTCAATACGTTTATTACAGTCAATGTAGAAACTACTGATAAAGTTCTATACTCTTCTATATAAGTTGATGTCTTCTATAAACCTGGGTCAGAGGTGTAAGAAAACTGTGACAGGCCTTAAAAAGTCATTACTCAGCAAAAGAGTCACACTATTTATCATTTCACATGAGTTGGCTACACATGATGGCATTCTGGCAAAAGCCTAAACCACAAACACAGATCTGAGCCACTAAACACGTGATCTTTTAAATGAGAGCACTGCAAAAACATCAGGAGCCCATACGTCCCCCATATGTACTTTATTACCTTCCTGTAAGCATGAATGCAAGACCCCAAGGTCTTAAAACACACTCTCTTGCTATTCTATTGCTTATAAACAGCTCTTTGAAAAGAGAATTGTTCTTAATGAACTCATCAAGAATACAGTTATTGGTAATGTTTAACTTGCTGCCCGTTTCTAAGCCTGTAAACATCACGTTCCTCAAACTTAAGGTAGCCTACGCTGAAATGCTGAATGATTAATCCAAGCCATCAGGCACTCCAATGTGTGTTTCACTTACAATCTAACTAATCTACAACACCACAGTTAGTTAGCACTGCTGAGCATGACTGTAGTTGAGGTGATCCTTGTAGACGCCAAAAACACAGCTTTGTGTTCAGGGTTACTTCATAGCCCTCATGGGCTATGTTCAATCTTAATTACTGTTTTTTTTTCTGATCAACATCACAATCAAATGCTGAAGACTTCAGCAACAGGACTGCAGTAACAGCCTCTACTCCCCTGGAAATGCTTTACACTAGTTGAGGAAGCTTTGATGGAAGCATCAGTGAGGTCATCACTCTAGAAAATGCAGTTCAACTGCTCCCCAGCCCAATGCTGGGGACTTTATACCCTTCTAGTCCACGCTCAGCATCGGGCGCGGCGACCTTACGTGCATGCGCAGCTCTTCCAGAGCGCCCTGTTCTACCAGTGGAGATTATAAAAGCTGTGTGCTCGCAACTGAACTCCTGTGCCAGCACACTTATACTGTTTGCATGGGTATCATGGTTTCTGTATGGGAGGTGGTGAATGCATAGGAGAAATCTATACATAATTAATAAACAAAAATATGGGGCACCCCCTGCCCTGCATATTGTTGTGGTTGTCTGCTGTAACTCTAACACTACCTTCAACTCAAGAAGGGCCTGATCATTTGCTGATCAGCTGGATCAGGTGTGTTTGGAGCAGGGTACAATGTGCAGGGACCAGGGTTCAGAACCACTGCTCTAGAGGATCTCCAGGACCACTGACCCGATTAATTCAACATACCTGATTTCCAAACACTCCAATGGAGCACGCAGTGGACACCTCCTCAGACCCAAACCATACCGACGCGATGCGCGAGGGCATCCCCAGGATGAACACTTGGGCCACTGCACAGATGACCTGTCCCAAGAAGGTAACAGCAAAGAGGTCCGGCCTGCCGCTGGCTACCTTGACCCACGTTCCTATGCAGTTCAAGGCCGTGGCCACGAGTGCGATGACCCTCAGACCCTTCTTGTCCAGGAGCCAGGTCACAGGAAAGATGAGTGGAATGTACGCCAGCATGTAGATCATGGACATCCAGTCGATGGTGAAGGAGTCCACGTTGTAGAACCTCATGAAAATGTTGTTGATAATCCCGTACTGTATCCATTGGTAGGAGTTGCAGAGGGAATAGGAGCTGAAAAGACACACTATCAGCCATCTCCTCTTGTACAAGTGAGTGGTGTCTGTGTTTAAATCCCTCTGGAGAGGTGCACTGTGCTCTATGTAAACTTGGCTATCATTTGGTATGGGGCTCTTAGAGTGACCATCCACAAAACACTGGTTGTCATTCACCTCTCCAGTACTGGACTCGTCACCCATATTCTTCACTCAAGTTTCCTTCTAGAAAAAGGGAAGTAGCCAGCTATGTGTTTCCCCACTTTATATCCAAGACTAAATGAGCTAGTTAGCTAATGAACTATAACTGAGTCGTTCATTTACAGTAACGATAACCCTTCACGTACCGGTTCACGGAAAATAATCATCCTAGGAAGACCACGATGACTTCTACTTAGTTGGAACAGTAAGCTAGACTGCCCCCATAAACTTAATGGACACAGAATCGTTAGCTACTTGTTATATCAAATGAAACCAACCCAGCTTTATATATACAGTGCAGTAGCACTGCTGCAATTCTCTATCTAGCTACAACGAAAGCAAGCCTTGAGCACCTAACCAGTTCAGCTGTGACCGAAAAGCTTCACATATCCACTACAGCCAGCGGTTTTCTACGAGCTCGAGCGGCGCCCCTTCTCTCTCAGTCTGGGGTGATGGTTTCCACGCGGCCGTTCTGGTAAAAGTTAGCCGGACAGTCCCGTTAAAACCGGAGTACTGAACTTCAGCCGTTGACCAAAAGTCTGTCATTCCGGGCACACAGTGGGCGGAGCACACAGCTAGGAAGCTGTCAATCGCTTCTATCAACAAATCACGTCGCTTCTACAACTTCCACGCTTTATGCGTGCCATGAACCTCACGTTTTTTTTTTTAATAAAGATGTAGCTATAGTAGTTCGCGTCAAATGTTTTAGATAGTAATTAATATTTATTCGCCCGGATAAAAATGAAAAAAAAAAAATATATATATATTTATATGTAATGAATTGTATGTTTTTAGGCAGCGCACACTCCGCTGGAGGAGGAAGCATTCTCAAGACACGCCCCAATGGGCAATTCAGATAACTATCTGTGGTTACTTGTACCCTACTCCCTAGATAGTGCCCTAACTTTCACAGCTGCCCTGTAATACAGTGCTAAGGAGTAAGCAGCCATTTAAAATCACCTTAAAAAGACCTTCGTCATTTTCCTCGTTCTTTCGAGGAAACCTTCAGAGTATGCACGTTGTAATATTTATAACATAATTATATAATTATTTATTTATTTTATTAAATGATCATGCAGCAGTTAAGTTGTACAGTTCCCTTTTCTTGTTTACTCAAGAGACTTCCCAGAGACCAAGTAGCAACTTAATTTTGGCAAAGAATCCAGTCTTATGGGATATGCAAATTAATTGTAATTAATTGTATTTTTTATTAATTATTCGAATATGAATTCCTATTGATTTATTTAGTACTATAAATCATTCTGTGCCCACTATTATTATTTAGCACATTGCATTAATTTGAATGCATGAAATTGTGTTGCCTGACACGAACTGTGCATCAACAGAGTGCTGCACACTCTAACAGTACACCAGCATGGTTGAGTTTCTGATAAGGTGGATAGTGAGTGTACTGTATCCTATTTCCCCTACTCTATTAATTATATCTCTGTTTGCAGACCATTTACCTCTGATCAAAGCCAAACTGCTTGTATATTTGAATACTGCTTGTACTTTCTCACGGTTTATGAAAGTGGCAAAAAGATGAATACTGCTGAGATCAGTGATCACCCCTATTCCATGACAACAGCGCACTCTGCTGGACATGCTTGTTATTACATGAACAGTAAAATAAACCAAAGATAATAAATGAATAAACAGACGCATTTGAGTGTTTACAGGAATGTACTGTAATGGACAATGTCAAAATAAAACAACGCACTGTGGAGAGGGTCATTTCTTTTTACCAACTAGGAATACAACTTCCAGGCGCATTTGATGCACTACAACGCTCTTATGCACTACTAATTTCTTATTAAGCTTGACACAGTGCAACACAGTGCTATACAGTATAAAGAGATATGGCAAGATGACCCAATGTTAAAGTATTGTAGTAGCAGAAGGCAGTAAAGTATCTGATTTCTTGGCTGAAGGTGTGGACTAAGTGGACTCAAAACTGGCTGCATAATAAATCTGTATATAACATTATTTAACATAATGGTGTGTGGTTCTACGTCTGGTTCGGTTGGAATGAAGAGTCAAGGTTGTATCATATTTCTGTTAATACGACTGAAGTAGTTCTGTGAAGGACTTGTTGAACTGCTGATCTCTCATGACAGCTGACTGGAATAAATCACAGTGGCAGCACAAGACAGCTTGGCCAGGCCTGCCTGTGTTTTTTAGCCCCTTATGGCAATGCTCAGCTTATGCTTTGCTTGGTTGGTATGGCACAACAGATAACAACACTACCTGTGTGATTCCCGGTCTGGGTGACTATGCTGCGTTACACCAATAATAGTCCTTGGGTAAGACTCCTAACACTACATTGGCTCACCTCTGTAATACGAGTAACATTGCAAGTCGCTCTGGATAAGAGCCTCAGCTAAATGCTATAAATGTAAATGCTTGCTCTTGTGTTGCATTTTGAATTGTGTCATGATGCTTTTTAGAATGTAATGCCGCACAAATGTGACACAACAGGACTAATGCAGAACAGAAAACACAGATTACGAGACACATGCTTTGCTTCTGCTCATGTGAAAAGGGGAGGTGAGGAAAGTGCTTTTTATGACATTTAAAACCTAATTGCCGTAGCCACACATGCAATTGATCAGTAACTGGCAGTACTCAAGCCTACATCAGTTGACTTCAGACTACTGCAAAGGCAAAAATAGACCACAAAAGTGCGTAGAAGACAGGCATTGAGAACAGTAGTAGGGAACATAGTACTAGAGTTCAGAGTTTGGTGATTTTTGTGCCCTACATTCCTACTATATAGTGTAATGAACCTCCCTGGGTTTTTAAACAGCTCACTGTCTTCAAATGCTGACTGAAAACTCATCTCTTTGTGAACCATTTATGTCCTTCAATTGCACTTATGCAATGTCTTATCTCTGCATTCTTTCATTTGTTTAATCCAGGCATCAAATACTGTGCATCTTTGTATCCAAGAATGAGGACAGACACCTGTATCTTGCAGAATCTTGGTTTAAGGGTATCTCTAGGCACAAATTGATTTAACATTTAGAACCCTAGACCAATTTTAGAAGATGTTTTCATAGTTTGACATTCCATTAATTGCCTAAAAATTACAAAGTATTTATAGGAGACAGCCAAACATGCCAGATATCAGGATATCCTAGGCTACTCAATTCTGTCTTCAGTTCAATGGAATGTGATTGACTGAGTGGCTCATTCTAAAGCCACTTCATGCACGTTGATTAGAGCTCATCCAGATTCAAAATCCTTCTCTCTGCAGTGTAACTCTGGCTCCATTTCTCTTTTCTCCACCTTTCTACCTCTCCATAACTTGCAAACACTTCTTGTATCAAGCTAACAGTTGTGTATTTTGTAATAGAGTACTTTCTCACTGACTCTTCCTTATAGAACACGTCTAATTATGTCTAGGGCTGTATTGCATGCATATGATGCCTGTTCTGATGACTCTTACATAGAGATCATATAGCTGCTGAGCAGAAGAGTGCTCTACCACTCCTGCGAATATGATAGTGGCTAAATTCGAACAGTTAAATCTTAAAACTTGGTCTTTCAGATTTTACCAACAGTTATCAACAGTTCCCTCTTTAACAGCCATTTCTTACTGACATTCTGACAGTCTAACGGTGTTATGGGAACTGTTCTGCAAAAAAACAAAACAAAACAAAACAGAAAAAACCCAAAACTGTGACACAATACAGAGCTGCAAATTAGAACAGAGCCTGTTCCACATCAGTTTAAAACTAGATAGATCCACATGGGTGGACCTCAGGGAGAGGAATAAAATACAAGAAAAATAGAGAAAATACCCTTTCCTTTCCAATTCTTTTAAGTACTATTTATTACTATTTTCTAATTATCTATTACTTTTTTTTTTACTTTTTGTTATACTTATTATTGTGCTGTTGTAGTTAATCTATCTATCTATCTATCTATCTATCTATCTATCTATCTATTTTAATTTGACCTCCTTAAAAAGTGTCCTGAAAAAGTGCTGAATTTGGCCTCTCAAGCTCGGTTACAACTGTAATGGCTTGAAAATCTAATTTGACTCAATCACAGTTGTGCTGCCCTCTTGTGGTCTTTTGAATCCAATGTCAATATTTCCTGAAAGTCTTAAACAAACAGGAGATGGTCTGTTGATCTGGAGGGCTTTTAAAGCTTTATATGTACAACTGTCAAACCCCTGACAGAAATGAGTGAATATATATATATATATATATATATATATATATATATATATATATACACACACACACACACACACACACACACATATATATATATATATATATATATATATATATATATATATATATATATATATTCTTCACTAGTCTTTTCTAGAAGTTGCTTGGATTTTCTATAGTATTCATGGCTAAATACTAATTAACCAGTGACTGGACCTTCCAGACAGGTGAGGCACATTTTCTGCACTCTGATGAGTGATCTCTGTTGAGACTACTAGCATCAATTGTTTGGATCCCTGTTAAATTAGGTCAGTCACTTTAAAGGGGGTGAATCACTTATTTTACATTAGATGTACTTATTTCAATTACTTGGAAATTACTTTTTATGTGAATCCAAATTATATTGACCATGATTCAATTCATAAAAGCAATCAAAGGGACAAAACACATGCAGAAATATATTTTAAAGACTGTCAGGCCCTCGTTTTCGCACCCTCCTCTGGGGCGATCCCGAGCCTCCGCCCACAGGCCCAAATATGGACTTTTCGCCTTAGTTTTGTCATGTTCGTGTTCATGTGTGTTTGGTTCTTTTCATGTGTGTCGAATCATGATTTGGCTCTGATTGTTCTTTGTCCTTTTCTTTGGATCATGTGTTTCACCTGGGACTGGGGGTACTTAAGGAGCCTCAACACCATGGTTCAATGCCGAGAATTGTGTCATTTGAAACCTTGAGGTCGCCCGAGAGGTTCCCCGTACTACTAGAGGTGTGTTAAGGCCAGCTTCAGATCAGTATCCGTGTTCAGGAGCAGGTTACCCTGCTAACCACGTTATCAGCAAGGCTCGCTCGGTTATTGTCAGGATTCACTGGCTACCCACGTCCCAGCTAGGCGACCTACGCTCATGGCAGCATGCTACGGTTCAAGGTTTGGTCAGCCTTGACAATTTCGCTTAGTAGCTGGTCCCCCAGCTCTTCCCCATTTTGTTGTTATAACGGTGGTCAAGCGCAACTTAAGTTAACCCCTGTTTAACCCAGGCTCTGTCTGCAGGATTTCTTTCGTGTCCCCTTTTGGTTTCCCCCCAATGCTGGCTGTTCACGCCAGCTCAGCTCCTGGTTCCTCCCTGTCCCAGGTTTGTTTGGTTTCACCCTCTTGTTTGTCACGCTTGTGTTGTGTTTACATTTGTACCCCATAGTTGCTGCTTCTTTTGCCTCGTTTTGCCCTTTTCTGTTACCTTGGTTAACAAACAACTTGCTTTAATTCCATCTCAGCATGTGTTCATCCCTCTGTGTCTGGCCTAGCACGCCATGCAGCACGCCATGACAGCCATGACAGAATTCTCAGCCGACAGTTTCCGAACAGCGGGGATGGAAGCCTTGAATCAGGCTGTGCGCGCCCAAGGACAGTTCTTGGGGAAGCAGCAGCTTACTCTACAGAGTGTGTCAGAGACTGTTGGTCACCTGGCGCAGCAACAGGCACACCAACAATCAGAGATTCTGATTCTGATTCTGAAGTCGCCCAAATAATGGCTGGCGTTCAGGGGCTCACAAAGCTCATTCAGGCTTCGTTGGAGCCCGCTAGCTCTCCCTGCCCTGTCACCTTGTTCCCTAGCTCGTATCCGGTAGGCAAACCAGATACATATAACGGTGACCCAGAGCTTTGTGAGGGGTTCCTATTGCAGTGCTCAATCTTTTTTAAGAACCAACCGTCTGGCACTGACCAGGCGAAGATGGCCTTTTTGGTAGACATCGCTGATAAAGCTCTGGATTGGGCCATGGCCATGTGCGAGGAGCTGAGCAATAAGCTCTTCTCGGAGTACCTTAAGCACTTTAAAGCGGTATTCCAACACCCCCGAGAAGGGCTCACCAAGGGCGACCTCCTGCTATGAATGGAAGAGGGCTCCAGATTTGCGGCCCAGTATGCACTGGAATTCCGTACTTTGGCCGTAGGCAGTGGGTGGAACCAACCAGTATTGGTGGCCCCATTCTGCAATGGGCTTAGCCCTCGTTTGCAGCGGGAGTTGGCATGCCAGGACGAGTCCCTCAAGCTAGTTGAGCTCATTGCACTCGCCATCCAGCTTGACCAACTTCTCGGTCACCCTACTACCGCCAGGCCCCGTGGTGCTGGTGGACCCATAGTAGGTTCCAGGGGGGTGGCCAGCCTGGACACGCAGCATTCTGCCCCGCTCTCAGGCTCAGTCATGCCACCTGCAACCATGTCGCTGACTGCGCAGTTCGCCGGTGAGCCGATGGAGGTGGGCATTGGTCGCCTCACCCCGCAGGAATGCAGTAGGAGGAGCCGTGAGAGGCTTTGCTCATACTGCAGGAAGGCAGGGTGCGAGGGACCACTCACCAGATCACTGGGGAGCGCAGGGAGGAGTCTCCTTGCGCTAATGAGGCGAGTGTCCCCGTCCAGGGGTTGGTGTCCCAGTCGATCACGTTGCCTGCAAACAAACGTTATCGAGCAACTCAACATTCCGGTCGAGCCGCTCCCGAGGCCTCTCCGCATCACCGCCCTGGACGGGCAGCCTGTGGGTCCCCATCCTATCACCCAAGTCACCGCTAAGGTGTAGTTAGCTGCCAGCTTCTGCCACCAGGAGGAGGCGTTCCTGTTGGTTCTCGCGGTCCCTAAGCATGCTCTGATACTCTGGTTGCTGTGGCTGAGCCAACATAACCCCCACATTTTCTGGCCCGAACGGAAAATAGTATCCTGGTCCCCGTATTGCCGCAAACACTGTTTCAGCCTAGCCCCCTTCCGAGTCATGTCTGCGAATCAGAGACCCAGGTCGTTCTGCCACCCGAGTATGCCGACATGCAGGACATGTTCAGTAAGGCCAGAGCCACCAAGCTTCCACCCCATCGCCCATACGACTATGCGATAGACCTAGTGGAGGGTTTCACGTTGTCCAAGGCTCAGATCTACCCCCTCATGGGGGAAGAGAAGCGGGCAATAGAGGATTACATCACAGAAGCTCTAGCTCAGGGGTATATTACACCCTCCAAGTCCCCCGTAGCCTCGGGTTTCTTTTTCATCCAAAAAAAGGGAGGGGGGCTGCAGCCATGTATAGATTATTGGGTGCTGAATGCCATCACAAAGCGTTACCCATATCCTATGCCAGTGGTGCCATCCACCCTCGAGCAGTTGCGAGGCTCCCGGCTGTTCATGAAGTTAGACTTACGGAGCGTGTACAACCTGGTGCGTATCAGGGAGGGGAATGAATGGCCAGGCTTTCATCAATGACACCCTCAAAGACTACCTCTTGGAGTACCTTAAGCCACTGTCAGCAATGCAGACCACTCAGTTCTTGGTAGACCATGTCCTTCAGAATTTCGCGATTCTGGAGGAAATAGTATTAGATCGTGGGGCCCAGTTCATGTCACGGGTCTAGGGGGTGTTTTGCGAACACCTGGGGGTGAGTGTTAGTCTCACCTCTGGGTACCACCCCCAGTCCAACGGCCAGTGCGAGCATGCCAACCAGAAGCTGGGGAAATTTCTACGGCTCTACTGCCACAAATACCCAGTACTCCCAGTACTTGGTCTGGGCCGAGATGGCTCAGAACTCACTGCGGTGTGCGACCACTGGCCTGAACCCCTATCAGTGTTATCTGGGGTACCAGCCCCTGCTGGCCCCCTGGATGGCCGCGGAGTCTCAGGACCCGGCAGTGGACTTGTGGATGTGTCGCAGCGAAGTGGTCTGGACCACAGTCCACCAACACATTCAGACCTTACTGCGGCACTACTAAGACCAGGCTGATCGCAAGAGAGGGGAGACCCTATGAGCCCGGGGATCGAGTCTGGTTGGCCACCAAGGAGCTATGGACGGGGATCCCCCCTCATCAGTTAAGTTTACAGGTCCTTATTTAATTGTCAAACGTGTCAATGATGTCTTCCATGTTTCGCAGTTAAAGCCTGTGGTACCCAGGCCCCTGGACGAGACCACCCCAGCGGACACGCTGCCGGAGCCTGTAGAGGTCAAGGTGACCCTCACATACACGGCCCGGCAGGTGCTGGATTCCCGAAGTCACGGGGGATGGTTGCAGTATCTCCTGGACAGCCCAGAGGAACGTTCCTGGGTGTCGGCCGATCACATCCTGGATCCGCTGTTGATCCAGAAATTTAATGCACGCAACCCAGATAGGCTGGCTCCCAGGCCTTGCGGACGCCCTAGGAAGGATCGCCCCTTCTCCCGTGCTGAGCCCATGCGCTCGTGAGGGGGACCCGCTCGCCCGTGGCCCACAGGCCCAAACATGGACTTCGGCCTTAGTTTCGTCATGTTTGTGTTCATGTGTGCTTGGTTCTTTTCACGTGTGTCGACTCATGATTCAGTTCTAAATGTTCTTTGTCTTTTTGTTTGGTTCATGTGTTTCACCTGGGACTGGGGTTACTTAAGGAGCCTCAACACCATTTCAATTTTTCGCTTAGTAGCTGGTCCCCCAGGTCTTCCCCCTTTTGTCGATATAGTGCCGGTCGAGGGCAACTTAAGTTAACCCCTGTTTAACCCAGGCTCTGCCTGCAGGATTCCTTTCATGTCCCCTTTTGGTTTTCCCCCCGGCCCTGGCCGTTCACGCCAGCTCAGCTCCCGGTTCATCCCAGTCCCAGGTTCGTTTGGTTTCGCCCTCTTGTTTGTCATATTTGTGTTGTATTTAATTTGTACCCCATAGTCGCTGCTTCTTTTGCAGCATGCTTTGATTCCATCTCTGCGAGTGTTCATCCCTCTGTGTCTGACCTAGCACGCCATGACAAAGCCACTGTAAGTGTAAAAAATAAAATTACAATAAGACATGGTCAGTGTCTGTAAGACTCTGGAACTCCTTTCAAGTGACTAATATTATTAGTAACTAATAATATTAGTTTTAAGTGTAAGACTTTACACTTTTTAATCAGATAACAGCAATAACTTAATGGCACAACAGGACAAAACGGCTCAAAACGTCTTCTCTTTTCCCATGATTAAAAACACAGATATTGTTTACCTCTAATTCTATTTATTTATTTATTTATTTATTTACAGTGCTACAGCCAAATGTCATTTATATTACCAATCTGGACACTACCTCATGGATTTTCATGGATCAGCTTTCTCATACATTTTAAATTCTGTATTTATGTATTTATATATATATATATATATACATACATACATATACAAATATTTTAATATAAGACTGTGAGTGTTTACCCTTGACTGTTTATTGCTTACTGCAGGACAGAATTTGCAGCAGCAAAAACGAAAGAACAAACATGAATTCTATTTATTTATTTATTTATTTACAGTGCTACAGCCAAATGTCATTTATATTACCAATCTGGACACTACCTCATGGATTTTCATGGATCAGCTTTCTCATAGATTTTAAATTTTGTGTTTGAACAATGTATGTATATATATATGTATATATAAACATATGTATGTTTATATATAAACGTATATATATAAACATATGTATGTATAAACATGCATACATACATAAATACATATACAAATATTTTAATATAAGACTGTGAGTGTTTACCCTTGACTGTTTACTGCTTACTGCAGGACGGAATTTGCAGTAGCAAAAAAGAATGAACAAACATGAAGGGAGGTTAGAAATAACTGTTTACAGTTACCTTAATCACACTAAATAGTTACATGGGGTTCACACAGGTTTCATTTCAAATGATTCCAGGTGTAGTCTGTTCTGTTCAGTGTTTATTGCTACTTAAAATGAGCTGCCTCCCCATGTTTATTATCCACCCAACCTGAATATGTTATAACATTCCAATTTGGTTTTCACCAACTTCATTCATCAAAGCACTCTCATCAGTGCAGAATCTGTTCTTAATATTTGAAAAGTTAAAATGACTTTAGTACATTTTCTAAACCATGGATAAAATAAAGCATAAATCACTGGATTGATTGTAGAGTTCAGATATAAAAGAACCACTAAATTATGGAATGATATTGTTTCTATGGCACTGCTTATGAAAGTATTAACAAAGTATGGAAATAAACATGCCAGAAACACAGCCACTAAAATGCTGAGCACTTTTGCGGCTTTTCTCTCCGATTTCATTGAGTCTGTCATGTTCTTTGAGCCATGAGCTGCATTGTGTGCATTAAGGTCTCTGATAGCATTGGCATGTTTCTTAGCAATAACGAAAACTAGGACATAAAATATGATTATCATAGAACATGGAATAACAAAAACAAAAACAAGATCAACCAGAGACCAGATCTCATGTAACACAACAAGGCACTGTTCAGGACACATTACCAGACTGACAGAATTTCCATTAA
Organism: Salminus brasiliensis; assembly: GCF_030463535.1. Taxonomy (NCBI): domain Eukaryota; kingdom Metazoa; phylum Chordata; class Actinopteri; order Characiformes; family Bryconidae; genus Salminus; species Salminus brasiliensis. The sequence continues at coordinate 30,010,172 of NC_132878.1, forward strand.
AGTAAAGAAGTGCAGAGTTATAAGACAGTAGCACAAACCAGTTACATAAAATCACAATGCAAACTTTGCCAACAGATACTTTTTCCATGTAGAGAAAAGGGTTAGAGATGGCAAAGTATCGATCAACAGCAATAAGAGCCACATTATATATCGAAATGCTTGTGACAAAAAAGGAGATTAGAACAAAAAACACACAGATTACTGGCCCAAAAATCCAGCAGGATTCAGTCAACCGACTTAAGTGAAATGGCATCACAAAGACTCCCACCAGGAAGTCTGACACAGCCAGGGAGAGGATAAGCATGTTAGTTGGTGTGTGGAGCTGCTTGAAGTGACAAACAGAGATGATGATCAGCAGGTTTCCACACACAGTTAGGAGAACAGCAGCAGCAGCACACACACACATAAACACATACAGAGCAGATACAGATCTCTCTGGACAGGAAAACTGTAGGCATTGATCAGTTAGGTTAACCTCCATTAAGTTCATGAATGCTGCATTTAGATTGTGTTCAAATAAATAACTTCCTAGCTACTGGTAACAGTTCAGCTTCATGGTGAAAAGAACTGTAGACTGAGCAGACCAAAGTTCTATTATTTATAATGAACAGAACATGCTCACACCCACTTGATACATATGTAATTGACTTGAGAGAGAAAAAAAAACAGCTCACAGAACAAGGAAACCACATCAGCTTTGTTCAAACCTTCATTGAAGATTGACTTACACTGTGTTTGGACATGTACATACACTTAGCATTCACATTAATGTGTGTTTTAATTATTGAGGGGTTTTCTAAAATCCAAATATATAAAAATATTAAAATATGGTCAAATATGCACAGATCAGCCATATGATTAATACCATTTCTATGTTTCTAAACTCATTGTCTATTCTCAGCTCCACCCACTACAAAGGATCACTTTGTAGTTCTATAATTATGGACTGTAGTCAATCTGATTCTCTGCATACTTTGTTGGCCTCCTTTAACCCTGTTCAGGACCTTGTTCAATGGTCAGGACCCCACAGGTCCACCACAGAGCAGATATTATTTGGGTGGTGGACAGGGCCAGTTGTAGCCTAAATATATAGCCTAGGCCTATGTAGCCAGGAACTGTATTACAGAGGCTCCACTAATAATAAATCAGTAAGTCAGTATATATTTTTTTAATCAGATCAATCTTAGCAGGGTCTACCATTTTGTACAAAAGAGTTTGTTTCAATGCTGCACCTAATTAGGCCTGCCTACATCATCCAAAAATTCTTTGCATAACTGTAGTGGATGGAAACACTGCAAATTACGCATTTGTTTCCCTGCATAGATTGTAAGATCCCGGCCTTGGACTTGGGTTGGGACCACAGATTACCATCTCTGGGCTCAGATTCTTTATTCATTTTCCGTTTAGTTTTTATGTCTGACTTACAAAATACTTACAAAATATCATTACTGAATTACGTACAATAAAAGTATATTTAAATATTTTGTTGATGACAAGTAAAAGGCTGTGCGCTATAGAGTTCGCAAAGCAATGAATCGGGTAAAGCAGTGTTATGGAAGAAAATTAGAGTCACATTTCCAGTGGAGTGGATCTAGAACTGTGGACGCAGTGGACGATATCAGATTGCAAAATCCCACCTTTTGGATTGGTGAGAGCAGACATGTCTCTGGCAAATTAACTTCTATGAAGTCTGTTAAATTCCAGTGGCAGAGGAAGCAAAGCGGCTCCAGATGTCACTGAGCCACCACAATGCTTCACTGTAGGCAGGATGTTTTTTTCAGGGTATGCTTCATTCTTCCTGCTCCAGACATACCACTAATCCAGGTTTGTTTCATCACTCCACAGAACAGATTACCAAAACTTCTGTGGTTTATTTATATGGTTTTGAGCAGACTGGAGACTTTTCTTGTAGAAGTGACACTACCCTCCACAAATACTTAATATGTCCCTTTTACTAAGTAGAGAATTGTTGCTTTTACACAAAACTCTCCAAATGGCAACTGTACAGGAGAAGGCGCATCAGCTGTTATACTTAATTTATTTCTTTATGTCTTAAAGAACTGAGACCACCATTTCTTGTTTATTACCTATATATTTACTCAATAGATGAAAAGATGAAATTGGTTGGGTAAACTACGTGATAAGTCATATTCTATGCATGTGGTTTCTGCACAAAATTCAACTCCCATTTCCCCAACCCAGAACAGCCCAGGCTAAATTGCAGCAACATTTTTAATGGTTAGACAGTATTAACGTAGTTCAAGACTAGTTTTCATCCATGGCAAACCAGCCTTATGTTCTGTAAAGTTTGAAGTTTTTAATATTACTCTTGATATTATTTTATTAATCAGCAAACATTTATGAGTACAGAATCTGTATTGAATATTTGAAGAGTTAAAATGACTTTGGAACACTTTCTGAACCAGGGGTAAAATAAAGCATAAATCACCGGATTTATTGAAGAATTAAGATATAAAAGAATCAATAAATAATCCACTAATTGTGTCCCATTTCCTATTAACTTGTTTCATATTATAGACTTGAGCAATCTACAGAGAGAAGTAACAGTTTTCCTCAATCCAGTTCACCATTACTCAGTTGTATACACTGAGTAGCTATAGTACATTACAATACAGTACTATTTGTCTATGATTGTACTGGTCTCCCTTGCTTTGGAAAGATTTATGTTTCCATGCTGTGTAAAACATGATTCTTACAAAAACATGGTTCAGTGGCTCAGTGGTTAGTGTGCTGGAACACTAATTAACAGGTTTGTGAATTAGAGCCAGCGGTTCTAGCGCACTTACATGATAAGTCACTAGCTGAGAGGACTCCTATTGTGTTCCCTCCTCAGCCAGTGACTGAATCTGCCACATACAACTCTCAGCGATGAATGTAAGCGTAACCTTGGTTGCCACTGTTGAGCTCAATTGGTGCTGCAGCAGATCTGACCCTGCACTGTTATCCTGGCTTTCTTAGCTGGGATATGAGAAGGGAATAATTTTATTGTGTTGTACAATGTATATGTGCGTATATATAGTACACCCCTGATGAATACATGTTAGAAACTGACTTGTAACATTACATTTTGGTGGACCACCTTTTCCTGGGTAGTACTAGTTTGTCTTACACGGTAAGTGTGGCACAGGATCCTTGGAAATTACTATGTGACATGTAGACTCCCACTTGGCCTCTATATGGCTATCCAACACTTCTTCACAGGATAGTGAGCAGTTACATTTTGGTGGGATGACAAGGGTTCCGCTGTTATTGGCACTGCACATTTACATGAAAAGTGTTTTGAATGGCATCCTCCTTGAAATATTCTGCCTTTTCCAGCAAAACTGTACAGAGCTTAGTCACCAGCCTCTGGCCACCAATGAAGGGTTGCCTACTCAATGTATTTGCCACCACATTTGTTACCAGGATACTGGATACTAACTTACCAGTCCGACTCTGCTCACATGTGTCAAGTTTGGGCATTCATTAGGATGTAGGTTAACAGATTGGTTAACAGATTTCTGTCCAGGCAGTGAAGGTATGCCCCCTTCAACCAGTCACTGAACCTTTTACAGACCACTAAAGAGCCAGAAACTCCAAGCAATGCATGAACGAGGGCCTTATTAGCAATGGCAATTGGTTGTGCCTTGTGTCTTTCATCATGAAGGACCTGAGATAGCACAGCATCCTAACCTCAATTGATCGTTTGATTGGATGGTTTGGGTGCTGTGCTATCTCAGGTACTTTTTATGCACTTGGGACTTTGGTGGCTCAACAAGGCATTCCCCTCAGAAACTACCATGGTCGCCCAACCCAATAGTCGACAGGGCTTTCTTTGTCTATAGACAGTGTGGAAAAGAAATTGGCAAGTGGCAAACATAAGAAAGGGCTGTCACTAAAGTAATGTTTCAGCTCATAGATTTTCTCAGAACTCACAACAGTGCCAACCTTACCTTCTACCTTCACCATGTTCTTAGCCATACCAAATAGTTGACTCAGAATTGTGTTTGCTCTTTCTGTATCAGGACAACTGCTTTTCTGTAAATACAACTCCATAACATCAATCCACTCCTGGACATTGTACTTGTTACTCCTGTCTCCTCTGAGCATAGGTGGCTCTTTGATATCTGAACTATTAGGCTCATTTTGGAAAGGTCAAGTGAAGTGTTGGGATTTTCTGTTCCCCATGTTTTGGGTGATGCTAAGGAGGTACGAGTAACTGGGCTTTGACTGGCTACTATTTGACTTCCAATGGTCCTAACATTCCCTATAAATTTACACAACTGCTGTGTAACACTATCACTAATATCAGCAGGGGTTGGACACGTGGGTCTCATCAACTCATTAAATCAGTTTTTTGATGTATGCTTAATTTTTTCTCCTCCAGACATACCACTGATCCACAGGGCAAAACGTTTCCAGTTTTGTTTTGCTCCAAAGAACAGAATCCCAAATCGTCTGTGGAGTTCAGGCATAGAGACTTTCAGTGTGTAGTATATGCTATACTGTGCAAACTGAAACCTCGGTGCCTTTTTGACCAACTGCCTCCTCAGGAATATAATGGCAGATGGTAATAGCTTCCTCTTTCTGCCATGTCCAGGCTGAGTTGTCAATGTTTGTTTAACTCTGAACTTGCAAACTATGCTTCTAGCTGGGTCTATAGGAACATTCAGTGCCTTTGCTAACTTTGGTATAATTTTTTGTTTGTGCAAGGCCATTTTTAATAGGCAATCAAATGTCACAGTCAACAAACCCCTAGCCATTCCAGGTATTTGATATGTTTCTGAAGCCTCTGAAGCATACATGATGCAACTAATGAAGCCCTTGATTAGTTGCATTAGGTGTGCTTGAGACAACACCTTATTTGCAAATATGTGCTCTTCTGTGGGATACTATTCAGGTGGTTGAATAAATCTGAAACTGCCCTAGTCATTAAAAGTGGCATTTTCAGATGAACCACTTTTTTGTTGTTGTTGAGCTAAAAGGCTGTAACATAGTTGAGCTTAAATTGTTCTTGTTTTATTGGTTTATTGCTAACAACTGAAAGTTTAGCAAACATTTGTCAATAATCCTAATTTGCAATGAGGGTTGAATAATTTTGATTGCAGCTGTATTGATGGATTTTTTTCTGGATGTTTTCTATGATTTTCCAACTTAGCTTAGTTAGCTTACTTTTTGTGACAAAATGTTGTTTCTTGTAGGCCAGAGACTAGTTTGCCTGTGTGGTTCTATATACAGATGCTTTGTCTTTTGTGTTGCTTTGAGGCCCTGAGGGATTTTCATATTGTAAACTATATAGTTGTATAAGGGTAGAATTACTTAACGAATTACTCTAAGAAGCGCCGTAGTTCTTGTTCTGTGTGTTTCTTTTGCCATAAACATACAGCCTTTTTCATCCATCCTAGTTTATGCATCCCAGGAAAGAAATTACATATACACTACCCATGACAAATACTGAATATGTACTTGTAGTAAGTAGAATATTGTTGCTTTCACACAAAACTTTCCAAATGGCAACTGTACAGGAGAAGATACTTTCTGTATAAATAGATTGTATTCTGATTAGTAATTCTGAAAAGTAATGTTAGAGCATTTCTATGGGTGCCTCATTTAGTTTGACACAATATAAATAAATGACTGCTAAATTCAAACTCAAATAAATTCAACATAAATGTAAAAAATTCAAATAAATGTAACACTAGGGGCATTTCTGAATCTGAATAACATCACTGTTTATTTAGAGTTACTGGTAGTTTATGTTGCCCCTCCCATACATGGCAGCTTGTAGGTGCTCCTGGCAACTTCATATGTAGTAGATAAAGCCCCAATGTGAAACCATATTTAACATTATGAACATCAAAATAGATTTAAGTATATTCCCTGATCATGATAAAAGGCTGATAAAAGGGATGATATAAACACATCAGGTGTTAAACTAAATTTTGCCTTATGCCTTTATTAAAGAAGAAAAATCAAGACCAACATTTCTTGTTCATTAGCTATATATTTACTCAATAATAAAATGACAGCTTTTATAATAAATAATGTAAACTACATTATTTATCTAGGTACAAGGTAACAAGGTCTGTTAGTTCCTGGGAGTGATAAAGTTTCTGCACAAAATAGATTTAATTGACTTTAGTTCTTTAAAGTTTTGTGGCAATTCTTGATAACATTCAACACTACTACTACTAATCAGCGGACATTTATGAGTACAGAATCTGTATTGAATATTTGAAGAGTTAAAATGACTTTGGAACACTTTCTGAACCAGGGGTAAAATAAAGCATAAATCACCGGATTTATTGAAGAATTAAGATATAAAAGAATTATAAAATATTCTACTAATGTTGTGCCACTTCCTATTAAAACATAAACAAAGTATGGAAATAAACATGCCAGAAACACAGCCACTAAAATGCTGAGCACTTTTGCTGCTTTTCTCTCTGATTTCATCGAATCCATCGTGTTCTTTGAAGTTTGAGGCCTAGTTTGAGTATTAAGGTCTCTGATAGCGGTGGCATGTTTCTTAGCAATAAAAAAAACTAGAACATAAAATAGGATTATCAGAGAACATGGAATAACAAAAACAAATAGAAGGTCAACCAAAGACCAGATGTCATTTATCACAAAAAGACACTGTTCAGGACACATTATCAGACCTGTAGATGTTCCATTAAAGTAAAGAAGTGAAGTGTTGTAAGACATTAATACAAACCAGTTACACAAGACCACAATGCAAGCTGTGTTTACAGACACTGTTTCTGTATAAAGAAATGGATTTGAAATGGCAAAATAGCGATCAACAGCAATAAGAGCAACATTATATATTGATGTGCTGGTGCTGCAAAAGGAAATAAAAATGTAAAATGTACACATAGCTGATCCAAAAATCCAACATGATTCAGTCAGCCGACTTAACTGAAATGGGAGCACGAATACTCCAACCAGAAAGTCTGACACAGCCAGGGAGAGGATAAGCATGTTAGTTGGTGTGTGGAGCTGCTTGAAGTGACAAACAGAGATAATGACAAGCAGGTTTCCACACACTGTCAACAGAACAACAGCAGCTGCACACACATAAAGAAACACATACACAGCAGATACAGATCTGTCTGGACAGGACAACTGTAAGCAGTGATCAGTTTGGTTAACCTCTGTAAGATTCATGGATCCAGCATTTAAATTGTGCCCCAAAAACACTTTAACATCTGGTTTCTTCCACAAGTAAAAGTCCAGCTCATAGCAAAAGGAACTGCAGGCGGAGTAGACCAAAGCTCTGGTATTTATACTGGATGGAACCTGTTAACACCCACTTGTTTCATATTATGTAATTGACTTGTGCAATCCACAGAGAGAAGTAACAGTTCTCCTCAATCCAGTGCACCATTACTCAGTTGCATACATTAACACATCTGAGTGGCTTTAGTATACATATTGAGTAGCTATAGCATATTACACTGCAGTCCCTTTTTTCTATGACTGTACTGGACTTGATTTATGCTTCCCTGCTGTATAAAATATGACTTCTAAATAAACATTGTCAGGGGCAGTGATTAGTGTGCTGGGTCATTGATTCTCAGGTTTGTGGGTTCAATACCTGGATTGAACAGTTGGGCCCCTGAGGAGAGCACTTACATTATAATTGTAAATGTCTATAAAATATTTTTTTGTCAGCTTAATTTCTTATAGCTAACTTTTTGTCCTAAAATGCAAAATAAATAATTTTAATATATTCATTTGTACTTTTTCTGCTGTTTGGTTAAGGAAAATGTTTTTAAATAAGTGCAGTGAATGTGTCTCAAGATATAGTGATATAAAGAAGTATCTGGAAGGTTCAGTCACTGACAAACACTTCTTGGGATTATTCACCACGGCAAAAACATTGTTTTGGATCAAACTTCGACCACTACCTTCTGAGTCCATTCTGGCCAGCGCTACCTGGCATTTCTTCGCCAAGGTACGGTCACTGGTGAACAAGTTGGACGAACAAAAGATCTGGATCCTCACACAGAGGTGGCTCAAATAGGTTCACCGAAGCCCAGTAGGAATTCAACAGTTACCCAACCTGGAGCCTCTGTTTGCTGTAGATGGTTCTGAGGTAAATTACTGGTGAATTACGGAGTTTGCACTACAGGCACTGGCTTGAGAAAGCAAAAGTCTTTACCCGCACCAGGACATCAGGAAATGGTGCTTCAGTGGGGCAATGCTTTCTCCCAGGCAGCACACCCAGGGGCCACAAGCAACTCCATTGATTATATAAAATGTCACTGAAACATTACAATGTATTTTAATGCATAAAATACTGCATCTAGCCTATAAAAATATGTTATTAAGTTAGCCTTTATTTCAAACATATACACACATGGACAAAATTGTTGGTACCTGTCATGACTGGCTAGGTCTGACTATGAGGGTGAACACTCGCAGGGATGGTATGATGCAAGAGTATTTATTAAACAACACAAAAAGGGATAAACTCAAGAAAAAGCATTAAAGTACAGGGCCAAAGGAAAAACCAAACACAACCGTGACAACTCAATGTGGGCAAAACAAAACACACACCTGAGGCTGGTGGGACTCCAGAAGCTAGGGTAGGGCTACGGAAGTGAACGGGGTTAGGAACGATAACCAAAACCAACAGGCAGTGCCTGGGGAAACACAGGAAAACTAAAGACCTACGCAGACCTGACAGTACCCCTCGGTTAGTGAAAGAAAAACCCACAATGGTCACAGAAATAACTTGAATCTGACAAAGTAATAATAAATAAAAATTCTATGAAAATGAACAAATGAAAATCCGCCATTGATTTTGAACCATGCTTTAACAGAATTATTTTAAAAAGTAAACTCATTAAAAAGGCCTGGACAAAAATTATGGTAGCCCTGAAAATAATGTGACCAATGGGACATGATAAATCAAGGTGTGTCCACTAATTAGCATCATGGGTGTCTACAATCTTGTAATCAGTCAGTGGGCCTATATATATAGGGCTACAGGTAGTCACTGTGCTGCTTGGTGACGTGTGTACCACACTCCACACTCAACATGGACCAGAGGAAGCGAAGGAAAGAGTTGTTTCAGGAGATTAGAAAAAAATTATAGACAAGCATGTTAAAGGTAAAGGTTATAAGACAATCTCCAAGCAGCTTGATGTTCATGTGACTACAGTTGCACATATTATTCAGAAATTTAAATCAAAGAGACTGATAATATGAATGATAACAAAAGAGCCCAGAGATTAAAGATGAACTTCAAGCTCAAGGAACATCAGTGTCAGATTGCACCATCTGTTGTTGTTTGAGCCAAAATGGACTTCATGGGAGACGACCGAGGACACCATTGTTGAAAACAAATCATAAAAAAGACAGACTGGAATTTGCCAAACTACATGTTGACAATCCCCAAAGCTTCTGGGAGAATGTCCTATGGACAGATGAGACAAAAATGGAACTTCAAGGCACATCAGCTCTATGTTCACAGACCGAAAAATGAAGCATATCAGGAAAAGAACACTGTCCCTACTGTGATACATGGAGGAGGCTCTGTTATGTTCTGGGGCTGCTTTGCTGCATCTGGCACAGGGTGTCTTGAATCTGTGCAGGGTACAATGAAATCTATCAAGGGATTCTAGAGAGAAATGTGCTGCCCAGTGTCAGAAAGCTTGGTCTCAGTCGCAGGTCATGGGTCTTGCAACAGGATAATGACCCAAAACACCCAGCAAAAAACACCCAGGAATGGCTAAGAGGAAAATATTAGACTATTCTGAAGTGGCCTTCTATGAACCCTGAACTAAATCTTATAGAGCATCTTTGGAAGGAGCTGAAACATGCACCCTTCAAACCTGAGACAACTGGAGCAGTTTGCTCATGAGGAGTGAGCCAAAATACCTGCTGAGAGGTGCAGAAGTCTCATTGACAGTTACAGGAATCGTTTGATTGCAGTGATGCCTCAAAAGGTGGTGCAACAAAATATTAAGTTAGGGTACCATCATTTCGGTTTTAAAATAATTCTGTTGAAGCATGGTTGAAAAGTGATGTCTGACTTTCAATGGTTAATTTTGATAGCATTTTTATTTATTATTACTTTTGTCAAGTTATTTCTGTGACCATTGTGGTTTTTTCTTTCATTAACTGAGGGGTACCAACAATTTTGTCCATGTGTGTATCTCCCATTTAACAGGAACAACCAAGAAACCACTGCTGTTCTTTCACAGACCCTGGCACAGGTCAGTTTACCACTCTTCTTGTCATCCATAAGGACTTCCTCAGGACTCATGACACAACCATGGAACAAGATAGCTGATAAATGAAATTTACATTTCTCTCATTTACAAGTGGGTCTCTCAACATACAAGTGGTTTTCTGACATGTATCCAAATCAAGAGAATACATCAAGATGTCATTAAATGTAATCTATAACATTCCCTATTGAAGTTTGTCTCGAAACACATAATTTATGAACTGGAATACTGATGGTGTGTTGTGTAACCCAAGTGGCATGACCAAGTACTCATATAATAACTCATATAAAACCCTGTCCTAAAGCCCCTTGCACATATTCCTCCATAGCCTGTTTCTCAGCTTGGATCCGAGGGTAAAATGTAGATTTAGGCGGAATCGCCCCCTCTCGACCAGATCAGTGGTACACACTAGCTTACTAAACACATCAATTAAATCATTATACTCTAACTAGCACACTGACGTTAAGACATTCAGTGGTGGTTGTGGATGGTACGGCTATGGTGGGGAATGACAAACAGTTCTCCAGACAACATTTTGACCAGGAGACCAATTCTCTGTCAGACCAGGAAAAAAGAGTCATGTTTCCTTAGCCAGGGCAAACCATAAGATGACAGAATATTTTGAGGTTATTAAAAAACAGATCTCCTGAGTGAAGAGCACTAACACTCATACTGACAGGGTTTGTTAAATGACAGCAGACAGCTTCAATGGTTCCTCAAAAGTTAAATTGGGATTTGAAGTTGCGTAACCAACTTGGAGTGGATGAAGTTGCCCTCAGCTCAAGAGTTAATCATAGCTGAAAACATAGAAATAGACTTAAGGCAGTTAAGGGTCACAGACAAGAAGAACGACTTTGATACCAATGTGGAAATACTCACCACATTAGGACTCCATGTGTCCGACAGTCACGCAGGATGTGGCAAGCAACACCACAATATATGCACTCTATATATACTCACAGATAAAAACAAAAGGGTCTCAGATCTGTTGTGGTAAGAACGATTAAATTCATTTAAAAAAATGCTAATTTATGATTTCAAATACAGGACAATTTGTTGTAGGTGATTCTTTTTAGAACCTCCCTTTTAGATGCATCTTTGCTTATTAAAATTTGTAACTGATATAATGATTTGTTAACGGTCTTTCACATAATTTCTAGCTAGCTTCTAGCTAGTTAGCTACTTTCATGTCTTTCTTTGGTGAAAGTCTGATTAATATCTGCTAAAAGTCTGTGTTTAGTTCAAAAGTCAAAGGGTCTGATTCTTGTTTTGTTCTAAATCTTAGGCAAAGCAATGAGGATCACTACTTATCATCATTCTACACAAACTACATTTACCTTGCTAAATAACCTACACATATGGAAATAAACATAAACACCAAGAATAGCATAATCACTAGTAATCTTATAATAAAAATTTCAATTTCAGTAGACTCCACTATATTCTTAACATCTCTTTAATTGTTAGATGTCACACATTATGTCGTGAATTAAGTAGACATCTTTAAAGAAAGCAAATAAGTCAGAAACTAGACCATGTATAAAAACTGCAAAGTAGGTAAAGGTTTGCATCAGATACATGTCTATGAGAATTTAAACTTATACTAATTTATTGTTGGTACATCATTTTAATAAAATAAATTCTTAGGTAAACAAAAATGCAGTGTACATGTACAAATGTTTATCCAATATTTCCTGAAGTCAAAATTAAAGACCTATTTAAGGAATTAAATAACCTTTATTAATGAAGAATCTCTTTTGAATATCTGAAGTGTTAACACCAGCTTGACACACTTCCTAAACCACGGGTAAAACAAAGCATAAATAACTGGATTAATGGCAGAATTTAAATAAACAAGGATCAACACTTTCTGAAATGATTCTACTTCAACTTCAATGACCTTGCCTAATGAACTGTAAAGAGAGTATGGAAATAAACAAGCCAAAAACACAGACACTACTAGTCCAAGTACTTTTGCAGCTTTTCTCTCAGATTTCATTGAGATATCACTCTGTGATGTCTGGGTCCTTGTGTTAACATGAAGCTCTCTGATAGCAGTGGCGTGTTTCCTTACAAGAACAAAAACTAAACTATACAGTATGATTATTACAGAACATGGGATACCAAAAATAAGTATATTATCAACCAGAGACCAAATCTCATCCAAAACAAGAAAGCAGTCTCCAGGACACATTACTAAACATTTAAAATTTCTACTAAAATAGTGAGCAACTAAATTATAAAAAAACATTACACACCAATCACATAAAACAGCAATGCACATTGTGCTCACAGATACAGTTTTAGTGTACAGAAATGGATTAGAGAGTGCCAAATACCGATCAACTGCAATCAGAGCGACATTATGTATTGATGTGCTTGTAAGAAAATAGGAGGTTAATATAAAACATATACAAAAATCTCTATTAAAAATCCAACATGATTCAATTGTCCATATTAATGATATAGGGATCACAAGAGCCCCAACCAGAATGTCTGATACTGCTAGAGAGAGGATGAGCATGTTAGTTGGAGTGTGGAGCTGCTTGAAGTGACAAACAGAGATGATGATCAGCAGGTTTCCACACACTGTTAGCAGAACTACAGCAGCTGTTGATACATACAGTAACACATACACAGCAATAGAAACAGATCTCTCTGGACAGGAAAATTGCTGACAGTAATCAGTTTGGTTAACCTCTGTATGATTCATGAATCCAGCAGTTAAAGTGTACTAAATGAAATAATTTAAATCAAAGAATTCCTCTAAAAAAATAGTAAGCACAATGAGTAGGTTCAGTGTAGTCCATCTCACTGAACAAAGGAAATGAGGCTGAACAATCAGCAGCTCTGACATTTATATGGTTCAAAGGCAGTGCATGTCAATTTGTTGGCATTACAACTTGATATATGTAAAATAATGGGTGGAGCATGTGGAAGATCTACCCAGTTTATTTGCTGGAAAAATATGTCTAATGTTTGTTGTTTGTTATGCAGTCATTATGAAAATTCATAGTGTTACAAGCTTATTTACAATACATTTCCCCCTGTTAGTTTTCATGGTTAAGGAACATTAGCAGTCTAACATTACAACATATCTATAAAATTTTCTGTGGATTTCTTTTAGGTTACATTTGTCAATCCAGCACCCAGACCTTGTGGCCATGTGCTTCAGCATCATGCCACTGCCAAGCCCCTCCAATCTTCTCCCATTTTAAATGTCTATATTTCTGACATTTGAGTAAACCAGACAAGTATGAAGGAGACCCATACAAGTGCCATGGATTTTTGCTCCAGTGTGACATTTATTTATTTTCCAGTGTGACATAATTCCCCAACCAGTTTGGATCAGGCTATGATAACTTTTGTTATATCCCATCTGACTGGGAAGTATTCAGGAAGTATTCAGCTAGCAGAATGCTACTAAGCTACTCCCCCATAGAGATAGTGACTGTGCTAATTAAATAGAAATGATAAAAAAAAACACATTACCTAAAGCATGCATTTACCCTCTGACACAGGAAGGAGAGAGAGCTATGGATACCTAGAACAGTGGCTCTAGAACAAGATTTCATTAGACCCTCCTCTTTTCCCATCGCCTCAAGTTTCTTCTTTGTTAGTCCTTTGTTTGTCCTTACACACTTCCCCTAGTGCTAGTAGCCTTGGAACAGCTAAAGGGGACTCTAACTTCTCACTAAGCTCGATCTGCCCAGCTCATATAATTTAATGAGAATTAAAGCGGGAGATGAATGGACAGCATTTTTGACCACTAGGGGGCACTACAAGTATTTGGTAATGTATATCACGAGTATTTCTATAGTGCCCTCTGTTTTCCAGGCTTATATAAATGAATTACTTAGAGACATGTTGGGTATATTTGCTATTGCCTATTTAGACGATATTCTAATTTACTCACCCACCTTTAAAGCACACAGAGAACATGTCCAGACTGTACTGTGCCGTCTCTTAGATAACCTTTTCGTGAAATAGATATATAACCAGTGCTCAGCCTGGCTCTGCCTGCCAGGTCGCGGTGGCCTTGCCTTTCCCAGGGGGCTTGCCACATTGGGGGAGAATGGGGGCATCGCCACTTATGGGTGGGGTCCGGTGACCTGATAGGAGGTGAGGCTTCAGAGGCATATATGACACAGGGTTTTGAGTGGCTGTTTTATTGCGTACATGATGTGGGGTTTTGACTGACTTTTATTTTGCCACCTGATGACACCCCAGTTTTGCGTTTCAATGTTTTTTTTTCTTGTAATTAGACAGCCCTCAAAATAACATTATGGCCCAAGAAAAGACAAAGAAAAGAGCTTCCCCCACATGCTTATTACATCTTTTTGGTTGGGATTTCCTGGACCTGCTATAGGCCTCTGGAGCAGCTGGAGGAGCAGCATGATGTCTGGTGATCAGCTTCTCAGCAAGAATCACAGCAGCGAACCCTGCGTCTGGGTTGATGCCCCTGCTACACAACTGAAGACACTTCTTTTTCTGCTGTGTTTTTCCAGCTGCCCCAGTGCGTAAAGAGGAGCAACATTGCTGACAGCACCCACAGGGTACTTCGGCACAGATGTGGAAGTGGATCTGTCAGCTGCAGCAAGATGCCCACCATGGTGTTGACACCAACATCATGGATCCCTACAAGACCCTCAATGCCGGGCTCCTGTCCTACCTGCCTGCTTTCTGTGCAGGGCCACTGCCCTCCTCCACTCTGCCTTCTCTCGGGTCTTTGCTGAGTGCGTCAGAGTCATGGAAAAATTCTTTCCTGTCTTGAACACAATTGCCAGCATCTCTTTTTTTATTTGCGCATAGCGCTGTTCAGCTTCAGTCAATGCATACAATGCATATGCAACTGGCTTGTTGTCTTGCAGTAGGACAGCCCCAAGTCCATTTTTAAGCATTAACTTACCCTATAGGTAGCTTTACATCATAGTATCTGAGCAAAGGAGCTTCAGTGAGCATTGTTTTCAATTTATTGTATGCATCATCTGATGCTCATCTTCCCACTGCCATGCAACATCACTGAAAAGACCACGTAATGGCTCAGTGTGTTGTGACACGTTTGAAATTTATTTTATACCTCCACATCTGGTGTTGGCATTTCTTTCACAGCTTCAATCTTGCTCTGATCTTCAAACATCTTTTGTGTATATATGACCCAGATATTTGATTTCCTCCTGCCTACCTTACACTTTCCTATTTCAGTTTGAAATTCTTGACTCTTGCTCTATCTAGTACTTGTCTCAATCTGCAGTTATGCTGTTTTTTAGTCTCACCCCAAATCAAAAGATCATCTATATATGTTTTAGCGCCTCTAATTCCTTCCAACAGCTGTCTACCTGTCCTGTGATATACTTCTGGAGCCAAATCCAGGTTTAGCTATCATCTGTGCTCTTTATTTTAACAGCGCTGCCCAGTGACTTCCACATAAATTACATCTAAATCAGGATTCAAACAAATCATGACATCCAGGAGACGAACCCCAAGGCCACACCAGGAAACACAGTATGGGAGCTAAGGGGGTAGGACTGTGGTGGTAAGGGACCTTTGGCCTGCCCACGGTGCCACGCTACACCACTATTCAACTGTGGCCATTCAGTCTAATGAGCCCAGGTGAGCAGTAGAAAAGGGCCTGCTTATTCATACACAGAAAGGACAAATGCAGTGAGCACAAGGACTGAGCTGCCAAAGACTACAAGTAAATCCTACACATGTGTTAAGACTGTTAGAGCCCCGGTTGGGCCATTATGTTTTGTTCTGTTTCATTTGGGTGTGGTGGAGGGTGAATGAAATAAAGGTTGATGAGTCAATTGAGCCCTGTGTTGGTGTCTCTCAGCTTCACTGTCAGGTCACGGTGGCCAGGCCCCTTTTCCTAGGGGCTCACTACAATATATAAATAGTTTTGCCTCCTCTGGATTTTAAATAAAGAAATTATGAAAATGTTCATGTTAATCACAATTAGATTGCTTCTTTTCAAATTCATTGAGGAGGTATACAGAGGCAACATTACAAAAATTTTTAATACTGGACTGGATATAATACTTATTTAACATTTTAATGCTAAATGCAAATAATGCTAAATTAAAAGTAATTTTTGTAATTGCATTTCTTGTTCTAAAGGTTTACCAATGTAGAATCTATTCCTAATATTTGTTCATAACCTAATATGGTTCTTATGGTCTTTTATAACCGTGCCATGTAAAACACATGTGTTTTTCAATAATAAAAAATAAAAACATACACTATGCTTATGCCACCATTGGACACGTTACTGAACATAAATGTGATTTGAAGTACTGCATTACTCAATTATTTCATTATGATCTGTGGCATTACAAAAGGCAGCCTTGTTTTATTTGCTTGTTTATAACAATATAGCAAACAATATGTAGAAACATATAATATAATAAAATGTATTGATATATTTGGCATTAGTATTTTAATCTGCATGCCTCAAAAACAGAATGCTACGTGAAGAAATACAAAAAACAATTTATATATTTTATCCATTACATAACTTTTATCAATGAAGAATTTCTTTTGAATATCTGAAGTGTTAACACCAGTTTGACACACTTTCTAAACCATGGGTAAAATAACGCATAAATAACTGGATTAATTGTGGAATTTAAATAAACAAGAATCAGTACTTTCTGAAATGATTCTACTTTAACTTCAGTTGCTTTGCCTAAAAGACTGTAAATAAAATATGGAAATATACAAGCCAAAAATACACACACTACTATTCCAAGCGCTTTTGCTGCTTTTCTCTCAGATTTCATCGACTCTAATGTATTCTTAGATGTCTGAGTCCTAGCATGAACATGAAGCTCTCTGATAGCAGTGGCATGTTTTCGTACAAGAACAAAAACTAGACCATACAGAATGATTATAACTGAACATGGAAAAACAAAAATAAACAGAAGGTCAACCAGAGACCAGATCTCATCCAAAACTAGGAAACAGTCTCCTGGACACATTACTAGATTTTTAAAGTTTCTATTAAAATAATGAACACCTAAGTTATAAGTGAACAATACACACCAATCACATAAGACCACAATGCATATTGTGCTAACAGAGACTGTTTTAGTGTATAGAAATGGATTAGAGAGAGCCAAATACCGATCAACTGCAATAAGAGCGACATTATATATAGATGTGCTTGTAAGAAAATAGGAGGTTAATATAAAACATATACAAAACTCTCTGTTAAAAATCCAACATGATTCAACTGTCCATATTAATGATATTGGGATCACAAGAGCCCCAACCAGGAAGTCTGATACAGCCAGAGAGAGGATGAGCATGTTAGTTGGAGTATGGAGCTGCTTGAAATGGCAAACAGAGATGATGATCAGCAGGTTTCCACACACTGTCAACAGAACAACAGCAGCTGCACAGATATAAAGCAACACATACACAGCAGATATAGATCTCTCCAGACAGGAAAACTGCAGACAGTAAATAGTTTGGTTAACCTCTGTGTGATTCATGAATTCAGCAGTTGAAGTGTACTGAAAGAAATTATTAAAATCACAGAATCCCTCCTGCTGTACTCTATTAAGTACAGCGAGCAAGTTCAGGATAGTCCATCTACTTGAACAAAATTGATGGTGAAGAGCTGCTGACATAATGACATTTATATAGTTCAGAGGTGGTGCATGTTCATTTGTTTGGACTACAGCTTGTAGGTGGAGCTTTGAAAAGATCTAGCCAATTATTTGCTGAACAAACAGTTAGGGTTACATAATGTTACACCAGCTACCACACTGGACCAGAGGATTTTTTTTTCATTCTCACTAAAAAGTTTAACTGACTCTGTTTAGCCATGTTTTTGTTGCATGCGAGTTTAATCAGTGTGATAGAAAGCAAACAACTGTTTATTAAGCTAAATGTTAGTAGCAAGATCTTCATTTGACATTAATTTTCTTTACATAATATGAACCAGAATAAAATTATGTTTTATAACATTATACAATTCTAAAAGATGTAATTATAAAAATAATAGGTACAGTGTTTGTGTGTGACAGTGATGCTATATTACAATAAGGATGTAAATCATAGTATATTGGGTATCATTTACAATATGTTCAGTGAGCTTCATTATTTTAATAATTTTAAAGTGAAGAAGTACATATGTACCCATAACCATGTAACCATCTGTAAGGGGTAGCTCTAGGGCAAGGCCTCCGCCTGCCACGAGGGGGAGGCCCCGAGTCACACTAGCCAGTAATTAAGGCCAACTCACAACACCTGGGAAAAGGCTATATAAGCACACAGATCCATTTACCCCACTGCTGGATCTTTGACTCTGGTTGAGTGAATGTGTCAGCCATATTCCCGAGTTGAAGGCTGAGTGGGTGTCACTCTCCTTCGTGTGTTTCTCCCGTGTTTGTTTCCCTCTGTCAGAACCCCAAGTTTTCCCTTCAAGTTCCCTGTGTCTGTGTGTGTGTGTGTGTTTGTGTGCGCGTGTTAGTACACCTACACCTGTTTAGTAGAGGAAGGCAGGAATGTCTGCCTTCCCTGTGACTTCAGTTCTCTTGTTTCTTTTGGGAGATCCTTTTGTCTTTGGTTTTAATTTTCCTCAAGCTTTTCGAGGTAGCCAGCATTCTCCCCTGGCATCCTTTGTTAGTTTTCTCACCTTCCCCCCCGCATTAGACACGTGATTTGCTTTGTTTACATCCATTATAAAACCCACTCATTTTTAAGTTTCGTTCATTGGCCACTTTTATAACTGCTGGAAGCTGGCCCTGCCACTGGTCCCCTTGAGGGAGCCCATGCCCATAGCAGCTATAGACGATCGGCCACTGGAGCCTTGGGTGGTGTCCCACCAAACCCACCCTCTTATGCTGCGAGTCGGTCCTCACACCAAGCAGATAGTGTTTTTAATTATCAGCGCTCCTGACTTGTGGTTGGATCTGGGTTTCCCCTGGCTTCAGCAGCATAACTCAGTTATGGTCTGTCTTGGTCTGTCTTGGCAAGGGGGTCAGCTTGTCAGTCCTCCTGCCTCAAGGCCCCTAGGGCTACTGTGGGTACCAACACCATTCCTGAATGTTTTGACTCCTCGCAAGTACAAAAAGAGTACTGGGACATTCGGGAGATGTTTAGCAGGACCACTACCCATTGCTCCTCATAACCTCAGCCTTTGAGGCACTGCAGCAGGCCTCCATCTTCAATAAGCTGGACCTGCACAGTGCCTACAACTTGGTCAGGGTCAAAGAGGGTGATGAGTGGAAGACAGCGTTCATCACCCCAGGTACATGTGGACAGGTACATGTTCATCTATTTAGATGATATTCTTATCTATAGTAGGTCCGTCACCCACGTCCGCCGGGTTCTCCAGTTGCTCCTGGAGAACCACCTGTTCGTGAAATTGGAGAAATCCATTTCCATGCGCAGACAATCTCCTTTCTGGGCTTTGTTGTGTCCCACAGCACCCTGTGCATGGACCCGGCCAAAATCAAGGGCGTTGAAAACTGGCCGCATCCAACCTCTTTGCGCCTAGTCCAACCCTTCCTGGGTTTCGCCAATTACTTCCAGCGGTTTGTGAGGAATTTTGGCTCCGTGGCAGCCCCTTTGACCGCCTTGATGAGAAAAACATCAGGGAGGTTCGTCTGGTCCACAGAAGCCCAGGAGGCATTCGACACGCTAAGGCACCTGTTGACCACGGCCCCGGTTCTCCAATTGCCTGACCCAGAACTTCCGCTCCTTGTAGAGGTGGATGCCTCTGAGGTAGGCGTGGGTGCTGTCCTCTCCCAGCGGTCTGGCCCTGGCCAGAAGCTGCACCCCTGTGCCTACTTCTCCCACCACCTCACCCCTGCGGAACGGAACTACGATGTGGGTGACCTTGAACTACTGGCAGTAAAGCTGGAGCTAGAGGAGTGGAGACACTGGCTTAAGGGAGCAAAACATCCCTTTCTGGTCTGAACAGACCACAAGAACTTGGCCTACATCCAGCCGGCCAAGCGTCTTAATCCGCACCAGGCCAGGTGGGGATTGTTCTTTACTCTGTTTGATTTCATATTGTCATTCCGACCAGGTTTAAAGAATGCCAAGCCTGATTCTCTATCTCGCCAGTGAAAACCCCCTCCTCTATCGAACACACCCACAACCATAGTCCCCAACACCCATATCGTGGCCATCCAATGGGGATTGGGGAACGCAGTCAAGCGCGCTCAGCTTATTGAGGCTTTATGTACCCGGGCCTGTAAGGAATGGGTGCTTCAGTGGCGCCATGTGTTCTCCCAGGCAGCCCACTGGTCTACTACTTCCGTTGGCCGTTCCCTCATGTCCTTGGTCCCACCTTTCCTTGACTTTATCACGGGGTTGCGTTGCCCCCGGTCACGTGGCAAAACTGTGATTCTAGTCATTGTGATATGCTCATGCCCGCAAGTCTCTCCTGTCTGCGGCAACGGGTTTGGCTCCTCGTTACATTGGGCCGTTCAAGAGCCTTCAGTGGGTCAATCCTGTTGCCTACCACCTTGCCCATCCCCCTTCGTTGCGCATTACCCCACCTTCCATATGTCCCGCCTCAAGCCAGTCTTGTGTCCTGTGGGTCCCACCAATGCACCGTGCCCGCGTACAGTTGGTGGGGTGGTGTCCCACCAAACCCACCCTCTCACGCTGCGAGTCAGTCCTTACACTGAGCAGATGGTGTTTTTCATAATCAGCACTCCTGACTTGCGGTTGGATCTGGGTTTCCTTTGGCTCCAGTGGCATAACCCCCATGTGGACTGGCTATCCTGGTCTGTCTTGGCATGGAGACCAGTCTGTTGGTCCTCCTGCCTCAAGGCCCCTAGGGTTTCTGTGGGTACTGACACTATTCCTGAAGGTCTTGACTCCTCATGGGTAGCAAAAGAGTACTGAGACCTTCAGGAGGTGTTTAGTAAATGGCAGGCCCAATTGCTACCCCCCACAGACCCTCTGACATCGCCATTGACCTCCTCCCAGGCACTACCCACCCTAGGGCTAGACTGTTTTCTTTGTCAGCACCAGAAAGTTCATCCAGCCATCCACTTCCCCAGCTGGGGCCGGCTTCTTCTTTGTGGGGAAAAAGGATAAGGGGTTGATACCCTGTACTGACTACAGAGGCCACAATAAAAAAACTGTTGTGGTTCGTCTTTCTCCGGAGGAGAACTTCGTTTATTTTTCGTCTTTCAGTTGTAACAATGAAACATTTTATTCCAATCAAAAGTACAGTGTGGAGAGAGTCTGCCAATTCTGGATGCCCCTTTTCTCTCTTTCTCCGACATAGGAATGCCTTGACTTTTTATACCCCATTACACGTCAGATGCTGTTGGACTGTTCCAATATGCAGGATGTTTGCATTTCATCCATAAGGAACACTCATTAGCCCCCACCTTTACATACGTGGTCCACATACTACAGACACATCTGGACCACCTTAACATCTCAGTTACATACACCCAAAAGTATGTTCCACCTAAACAACATCTTATGTTCGTTCAGTTCATGTACAGGTTCTCACATTTGGTCAGGAAACGGAGCCCACTCTCCTTTCCAAATCTACCCCATGGGCCTCACCATATCATTCCTCAACTCCATACCATTCCTTCAGGCCTATGAACATCTGCATAGCCAATAAATACACCACATAACCATCAAGGACGGAGTTACCCCTCATGACCTTTGAGGCACTGCAGCAGGCCTCCATCTTCACCAAGCTGGACCTGCGCAGTGCCTTCAACTTGGTAAGGGTCAAATAGGGTGATCAGTGGAAGACAGCGTTCATCACCTCGTCTTGGCTCTATGAGAAATTTTGGCTCCGTGGCAGCCCCTTTGCCCACTTTGACAAGGAAGACATCAGGGAGGTTCATCTGGTCCATGGAAGCCCAGGAAGCCTTCGACACCCTAAGGTACCTGTTTACCACAGCCCCAGTTCTCCAGTTGCCTGACCCGGAACTTCCATTCATTGTGGAGGTGGACACCTCTGAGGTAGATGTGGGTGCAGTCCTCTCCAAACGGTTTGGCCCCAGCCAGAGGCTGCACCCCTGTGCCTACTTCTCTCACCACCTCACCCCTGCTGAATGGAATTACAAAGTGGGTGACTGTGAATTACTGGTGGCTACAGGAGTGGAAACACTTACTTGAGGGAACAAAACATTCCTTTCTGGCCTGGTTGTACCATAAGAATTTGTCCTACATCCAGCAAGCCAAACATCTTAATCCGCGTCAGGCCAGGTGGGGATTGTTCCTCTCTTGGTTTGATTTTGTATTGTTGTTCCAACTGGGCTCGAAGAACAGCAAGCCTGATGCTCTCTCTCGCCAGTGGGCCTCCTCTATCGAACACGGCCACAACCATAGTCCCCGGACCCCGATTGTGGTGCCTATTCAATGGCGACTAGAGGATGCGGTCAAACGGTGCTCACCTCACTGAACCTGATCTAGGTGGTACCCCTGGATTGACTTTACATACCCGGGCCTGTAAGGGAATGGGTGCTTCAGTGGGGCCGTGTGTCCTCCCAGGCTGCACACCCAGGCACTACACACACACTCAAGATTCTGCAACAGTGATTCTGGTGACCCCGCATGGAGGGAGAAGTGTGTGTCTTTTATTTTTAGTTTTCATTTTCCTCAGGGTTTCGAGGTGGCTTTGTTTGTTTTCTTACCTTTTCACGTTAGACATGGTATTTGTTTCCTTTCTACCCGTTTTCAAACCCACTTCTCCGAAGTAGCCGCGCAGGATCTCATACTGCTCATGAACTAGGTTGGCATGGCCTGTGAGATCCTCACTCACCAGGGAACACCCATTACGTCTCATCTTATGGCTGATCACTGTAAACACCTCCAGATCCAACACCTCAGACATCAGTGTATCATCCTCAAACAAAGTGCCTTGTGGAGCACTTTAATCAAACCCAAAAGCACATACTAAGTAAGCTAGTGCTCCCTGGGATGGGGACTTGCTCTTCCCTCACATCTACCAGGCTGAGGGTATGCATCATCCATAGGATATGCTGCCCTCTGGCAGCCAGGATGCAGGAAATAGAATGGTAGTTACAAATATAATTGTGGTTCAATGCATGCTGGATTACTGATAGAGTGTTCTATCTCTCAGATGACCCAGAAGTACCGCAAGAATTTTCTAAGACCACATCCTTTGAGGGTGAACAGTGTCAAGTGTGACTTTGTTGTGACTTTTGTTGATGTAAAATACTTAATCCATACAAACACAGCATAAATAGCCCTATCCAGGTGTAGCAAGTCAATGAGTGGAATACAGTCATCATTTTATTGGGCTATTAAAAATACCAAGGTATGCCCACATCTGTTATGTGGCACAAAACAATCAAATCAAAAGAATGACTTCTAATTCAGACAAAATCACCAGGATAGAAAATGTTCCAATGCTGCTCTGGGGACATTAGTGTGTATACAGAAGCCATTGTGGGTTTCATTGGGAAACTGGTGGATGATGTGGTCCCAAAAATCCACTGTCAGGGCATTTCCCAACCAGAAGCAATGGATTGATAAAACCATCTGCGACACTCTAAACACTTGCACTGCTTCCTCAGGCGCATGAGCTGAACAACTTCTATGCACGCTTCAAGGCTCCAGCGATGCTAACAGGGCTAGAAATGCTAATGGTGCGGCCAGTGGCCGAGAGAGCAAACACATATGAGAACAGCCCATGTTCATTGTTAGGTAGAGAGACATGGAAAACGTTCAAGAGAGTGAATACCAGAAAGGCATCAGACAATAGAGCCCTCAAAGCCTGTGCCTGGTACTTGAAAACATCTTTAATATCTCCCTTGCTTTGGACATTCCAACATGCTTAAAACAGTCCATCATAGTCTCTGTACCAAAGAATCCCCAGCCAGCCAGCCTAAATGACTATTGTTGACAAACAGTACTGAGTGCTATGTCTGCATTGTTTGGTCCTGTATGTCTACTGTCTGTTGTCTTGTATTGTTATTGCATTGTCTTGTATGTTTGCACTTTACGTATTTATACTGTATTGTTTCTGTTCCATGTTGTACCATGACCTTGGAGGAATGTAATTTCACTCCACCGTGTGACTGAGACTGATTTACATACAATCTGCATAAAGGTATTATTGCTTAAACAAAGTCTGTATTGGTTAAGGTTTTGGTCACCAGTTAGCACCGGTTTTGAGGAAGAGGTGAGAAACTTCACCAAATGGTGTAAAGATAACTTCTTGGTTGTTAATGCAAATAAAACAAAAGAAATAGTTATAGATTTTAGACACCATAAAAGTGAGATGTCTATTAGCATTATTAATGACACACCATTTGAGAGACAGTCATTATAAATACCTAGATATTGAAATTGATGACCAACTTAAAATTGAGATATGCACTACGTCTAAGGTTAAAAAATTACAGCAGCGGATCTTTTTATGCAAGCTTAACTTTTTTTAGGTGGACTGTATTATTTTAGAATTGTTTTATGAAACAGTCCTATAGAGCATATTGTCCTAGTCTGCATATTTGGGAATATGCACAAACAAGACCACAAGAAATTGCAGTGTCTGGTAAATACAGCGAGCAATATTATTGGATGCAGTCAGACGTCGGTCACTCAGCTTTGGTCAAATCTTATTGTGAACAAAGCTGAGCAGATACTTAAGGTTCCTATCCATCCCTTATATAGCAGGTTTCAACTCAGCAACTTTGGCAACAGTAGGTTGCTGCAAAGGTCAGTTAAAATAAAAAGGTTTAGTGTTTCATTTGAACCATCTGCTAGTGGCAGTGGTGGCTCAGCGGTTAGAGCGCCGGGATATCGATAACAGGGTTGTGGGTTTGATTCCCGGGCTCGGCAAGCTGCCACTGTTGGGCCCTTTACCCTCTCTGCTCCCCGGGCGCTGGAGTTGGCTACCCACCGCTCTGGGTGTGTTTGTGTACTCACTGCCCCTAACACATGTTAGTGTGTGTTCACTACCAGATGGGTTAAATGCGGAGGACACATTTCGCTGTACAGTCCACACTGTACAGTGACAAATACGTGCACCTTTACCCTTTTTTTTTATCAGACTTTTTAATGAAAAACACAGGTCAAGATAAATAATTGTATTGTTCATTCTTGCAACACTGTTTTCTTCTATATTGTTTTATTTATCTTATTGTTTTTTGGAGAGGGGTACCTACTTATATGTCTATGTGTCTTAAATGTGCTGCACTTTAACCAAACAAATTTCCCATTTTTGGTATAATAAAGTATACTTCAACTTTTTTACTTTGACAAACACACAAGTGTGAACATTCCATATACATAATTTTTTTGTAATATATGTTATACTTGGAATTATATAACCATACTGACTTAAGAGCTAAAAATGTGTGCATGTATTGTCTATGCTATGTATTATAACCACATAACGATTTCACTACACACTCTAAGGTGTCACAATTGTGTTTTGTTTAGGCAGGAAAGAGGTAATCAACTAAAGAACATTCATCAGCGCAGAATCTGTTGAATATTTGAAGAGTTAAAGTTAGTTTAACACACCTTCTAAACCATGGGTAGAACAAAGCATAAATAACTGGATTGATGGCAGAATTAAGATAAACCAACATCAAGACTTTCTGAAAGGACCCTACTTCGATTTCTATTACATTTCCTAATACAGTATAAATAAAGTATGGAAATAAACAAACTAAAAACACAGACACCAAAATCCCGAGTACTTTAGCTGCTTTTCTCTCTGACTTCATCGAGACTGTTGTGTTTTTTGATGTTTGAGTGCTAATTTGAGCATTAAGCTCTCTGATAGCAGTGGCGTGCTTCCTCACAAGAACAAAAACTAGAGCATATAGTATGATTATAACAGAACAGGGGAAAACAAATGTTAACAGCAGATCAACCAGAGACCAAACCTCATCTAACACCAAAAAACAGTCAGCACATTATTAGATTTGCAAAGTGTCCATTGAAATACTGAAGTGCTACATTATATACCAGCAATATAAACCAGTTACATAAAACTACAATGCACATTGTGCTCACAGAGACTGTATCAGTGTAAAGGAATGGATTAGAGAGAGCATAATAACGATCAACTGAAATAAGTGCAACATTAAAAATAGATGTGGTTGTAAGAAAATAGGAGGCCAATATAGAACATTTACAGTAAAGTGTACTAAATATCCAACATGATTCAATCATCCAAGTCAATGATATAGGGATCACAAGGACTCCAACCAGAAAATCTGATATAGCTAGAGAGAGGATGAGTATGTTAGTTGGAGTGTGGAGCTGCTTGAAGTGACAGACAGAGATGATGATCAGCAGGTTTCCACACACTGTTAGCAGAACTACAGCAGCTGCAGATACATACAATAACACATACACAGAAATAGATACAGATCTTTCTGGACAGGAAGATCCACGGCATTGATCAGTGTGGTTAACCTCTGTATGATTCATTAATCCTGAAGTAAAAAATTCGATTTTTCCTGGCAGATAGTAGCAAATAAGACTCCATATACACGTTCACAGGTATTGTGTCCTGAGGCAACAAGTCTGCTATTTGTAGGGTTAGTTGCACACACTCCCCAGTTGACAGCTTGATGAGCTTAATGTATGATGTCATGAGTTGTTGGGGAGACAGTAAAATAACAAAATACAGCAAGCAGATGGAACCCCATTTTTTTGACGTAGAGAGATAAATTAAGTCTTAACATACTTAACATAATCTTAACATAAGGGACTATGACTGATATTTCATTGATACTAATGCCTTAACATTCATTAATTTAATAGCAAAGTGTAACTAAACAGAAGCAACATCCAATTTACTTGAATAAAGGTTATGATACTGAATGCCAATGTCACATTTTGAATGTAAGCAATCAGACTATCTTAGCATTATTAATTTGTATGAATAAGTTAACTGTTCTACTAACTAACCAAGCTGAGTTCATTTAACTCAATGTTTCAAGTTATCACATTGTTATGACAGTGCCATGAGCAGTTTGTAAGTTGGTCTTACTTTAGCCTTGTTCTGTGTGAAAGATTTACAGTGGCTGAGAAAGCCCAATTCTCTAGAAAATAAAAAAACACATCCATTAGAATGACCACACATACACTACATTTCCCCAAATCAGGCACTCCTATCCTTTACATACAGTGGTAATAAACACTTCTAATGGTGGTGCACAACATTTACCACATTTAGTGCAGCAGCATGTGGTATAGGGTGCAGTTTCAGAGTTCCCTTTTAGTGACTTTCGGAAATAACATTTCCATTGTGTTGTGACTGGATTTACAACACTTCAGAAGTTCTGCAGTGTCAATTTTGCCATTTTCTTAAATGGAGCTCGTGTGTGAACACAGTCATTGGGATGTGTTTCTGATTTTGTAAAACATAAACTTTCATCAAAATGAGAACACATGAGCTCCATTTAAGAAACACTTGCCAATTAGGTTAATGAAGTACAACCACCCAGACCCCTCTGCAGTGCTGTCTGGCATTTGAGCTGCAGCCATACCACTTTCCCTCTAAACATGTAAAAAAATGCATTTTCCTCACAGATAGGGGGATATTCTAGGCCACCTCACAGTGAGAGGGTCAACCCAGTGAGTGTTTAACAATCACTGGCCAGTGCAGGGGAGGAAGGAAGCTGCTTGTCTATTCCACCTCTGCTTTTACAGTTGAGAACGGTGGGTCCTCTTGGGCACTTTTGTCTACTTATCAGCAGGGTCTTACTAATGAAATCACAGACAGGCTTGCCACATATGACCTTGCTGAATATCTTAAAACTTAATATGAACTGTCTCTACAGGTGGACAATTGTTTCATGAGCAGCTTAAGGAGTGTGAGCTGGTTTCTGATTTTTATGCATGGAGTTGGGGTTGCGGACCATGCATATAGACTCTCATTCTAGGAACAAGAATCCTGTATGAGAGGGGAAACTGCCTGTGTTATGGGCAAGACATTTTTACACCATTTTACCTGAATGCAGTGATCCCTTTCAGGGAGTGGGAGCCTAAAGAGCTCCCCCATCACTGCCACCTCAGGATTGCTTACATAGGCAATGATTTCCTAGGCCTTAGGGAAACAGTCACACTCCATTAAAGCCTTCCAGGACAATTTTGTGCATTTTTCTATGGCAGAGGCCTTGTTCCTCCTGAGCACCTCCTCTCTGTGTCTGCCATCAATGGCAGAGCCCTTGCACTTGCCCGGTACCCTTATGTAAAGAAACATGTGGAGCAGACAGATGAATCTCTTCATCATCTACAATCCCAGGCTGCAACTGTTGTTTGGGATCCTCTGGGTCCATTGATGCACTATATTACCAAAAGTATTCGCTCGCCTGCCTTTGCATGCATATGATCTTGAGTGACATCCTATTCTTAATCCATAGGGTTTAATATAATGAAGAAGCAGTCTGCATGCCTAGGTGCTTGGCTTTATACTCCTGTGGCCATTAAATTGATTGGAACACCTGAATTCAATCATTTGCATGGGTGAATACTTTTGGCAATATAGTGTTTTTTTGGGGGTACTCAAAATGTGCCATTATGGGGAGTTAAGTGCCAGGGGAGCTGTCTCTAGAAAGCCTTCCTCACTCCAATATCTTTCAGCAACCCAGATCTCTCTCAAATTCTGCGTACCAGTTTGTGTCTCAGGAAAGCAGAGACACAAACACCCTACAATAAATCTGCAACTTGTCAGCTGAAGCATCTACATTTAGAAGCCAATGATGCCTCCAATCCAAACATGTCAAATGGTAAGGGTAAAATCCACCATGACTACAACTGTAGTGGGAAGGAACATTTCTTCAAAAACCTTTTAACAAGCCCAGCAACTACTTGACACATTGCATAAATATTTAAACAGTTAACCTATTCCTGTCATTCATTAAAAAGTTCCTCTTTTTTGGACAAAGGTCATTCTATGAAAATTAGAGATATGGTTTTAGACATGTACAAGATTGTACTGCATTGTACGACCATTGGCATTTCCCAGACAATGGTACTAATCAACATTTAGCAAAGTGAGAATGACACTTGTGAGGGAAGGCACACACCAATGATCACTTTGAAGGAACTACAGAGTTCAGTAACTGAGACTAAAGGTGCACCAGTCATTGTATCAATATATCTGCTTAGAACTGGACTGTATGGGAGGGTGGATAGAAAAATTGCAAGAACTGATGGAAAAACACTTTATAGCATGCAAGAAAGCATCTTAGCTAAACTGTAGGATGAGATTTTGTGGTCAAATTGAGAATTTTAGATAAAAATCTAAATGTCATTTGCCACGAACACTGCCCAAACCCAAAAAATACTGTAATAGTCTATGGCAATTAAGCAACAATTGGTTGCTATTAACAGGCCCAAAGTGTGCAAAGAAAACATTCCCTATACTGCTCCACCACCTGTTGGTTGGTTGCCAACAGGTTGTGTCCATTGAAACAAGCTGTTGGCACCAAATTCTGACCCTACCAGTTTTGTGTATTAGCAGAAACTAAGATTCATCATACATTTTTAGATGTCCAGTTTTGGTCAGCCTGTGCCTGCCTGCACTCTCAGCTTTCTGTTCTTGGCTGATGGGAAATATATATTTTGTTGTTGTAGCCCAAATTACCCGAATGAACAGCTGAATCCTCAAAATTAAGTTTAAGAAGAGACTGGCAGCTGAATTGGAGGATACATACAATGTAGTCCAAAAGTCTGGAAGCACAATTAAAATTTGTAAAATGAGGTTACCTGATGCAAAAATGGCTTACAGTGTCAAAGCAACTTGGATTGTGCAGCTCATAGATGGTATAGGGACTTTGGCAACATATAGTGGCATGCAAACATTTGGCACCCTTGGTTAAAAAACCTTCAGAAAGAAGGTTTTAAAAAGAAGTGGCGAAGCAGTACACTGTTCCACTGTGGTGTGCAAATATTACCTTAATAGAACATGCATAAGAAAAAACCCTGCATGCTGCATCCTTATAATTTTTTTTTACATTACATATTTTCAATATTTTCATCTACACTGATGCTTTTTAGTCCTGTGAACATTTTGGTTGTTCTTTTATATAAATATAATTTCTGTTTTCAAGGTAACATGTCCTCACTTATTTTCTATAATATAATAATAATATCATAGCCATTATTATTATTATTATTATTATTATTATTATTATTATTAATAATAATAATAATAATAATAATAATAATAATAAAATAAGAACAAGAGGAAGAAGAACTGAAAGACAAAAAAATGAAAGACATTTTGTAAAACAGAAAAACAGAAAAGTAACTAACTGCAATAAAATTTAAAAATATATTAAAAACAATTATATGACATTTAACTCCAGGGACTAAATGTTTAACTTGGTCAGTATTTAATTGCACTACTGAAAATGTTTTTTAGTGCTAAGTTGAACAAACTAAAGTTGATAGTTTAGCCTCAGTCAAACAGCTGGTTTACTATACAGTAATTTATGGCTTGCACAGCAAATTACTAAGTTAATTACTCATTAAGAGATAATATCCATCTGGGGCTTAAGTAAAGTGCTGTAATAACTTCAAGACCATTATAAGTACTCAAACAACATTCATCAGTGCAGAATCTGTTTTGAATATTTGAAGAGTGAAAATTAGTTTAACACTCTTCCTAAACCATGGGTAAAACAAAGCATAAATAACTTGAGATAAAGCAGGACCGTGACATTTAGAAATGATTCAAATTCTATTTTAACAACATTTCCTAAGAACGTGTAAACAAAATATGGAAATAAACATGCTATAAACACGAATATTAAAATAGTAACAGCCTTTGCTGCTTTTCTTTCTAATTTTGAGTTGGTCATTGTCTGTGATATCTGGGTCCTTGTTTGAGCATTAAGTTCACATGTTTTCTGGCAATAAAAAACACTAGTGTATACAGAACAATTATAATGGTAAAGGGTAAGACAAATGTGAACAGAAGATCAACTAGAGACCACATCTCATCTAACAATAAAATACAATCTCCAGGACACATTATTATATTTACAAAGGGTATATTTAAGTACAGGAGTGCTAAAATGTATAATAGCAATACAAACCAGTTACATGTAACTACAGTGCACATTGCACTCACAGAGACTGCTTTAGTGTAGAGAAATGGGTTAGACAGAGCAAAATACCGATCAGCAGCAATCAGAGCGATGTTGTAAATAGATGTGCTTGTAAGAAAGTAGGAAACAAAGAGAAAGCATATGCAATACACCCTCCTAAAAATCCAACATGATTCAATCATCCAAATTAATAACACTGGCATCACTAAAGCTCCGATTAGAAAGTCTGACATGGCCAGAGAGAGAATGAGCATGTTAGTTGGAGTGTGGAGCTGCTTGAAGTGACAAACAGCGATGATAATCAGCAGGTTTCCACACACTGTTAGCAGAATTACAGCAGCTGCACATATATACAATAACACATACACTGCAGTAGAAATGGATCTCTCTGAACAGGTATAAGGAAGACTGGTTAAGCCCAGAAATATTCATGGTTCCAGCATTTAAAGTCCACTATAATACATATTTTGCAACACTATAATGACAGTATTCAGCTTCAAGACTAAAGGTTCAGCAGCTGCCAGCTCAGAGCTTTATATGGTTTTGAAAATGTTCACACCCCCTAGATACAGCATAAGGTGTAAAACTTGCTATGTCTGTTGAGCTATCTGATCCAATCACATTTTCCTTTCATTATTATACAACTTTTGTTTATTCATATTTAGTTTAGTTTTTGCCCTTGTCTGCTGTGAATGTCTGTGGCATATCACCATTTTCTAACAGGGACAAACTAGGGCAGTTGTTCAGGTCAGAAATCATGCCAGGACTCTGGACACACACATTACACTGCCCACTCAATTAATTACTAGCTCACATACAAAGTTCCAGATTTTTTGATGCAAACACTTAACACTCCAGGGCTTATTACGCGCTAGGCCTAATAATTCAGTAACTACAAGTACTTCTGTAGAAACTGGTGGGACTATTCTTTAGGAACAGAACTGTGTAATAAAACATTCGCTCCCCCGGAGGCCGATTGGTCATTTATGGGGTTAATTGTGTAAATAATCCTTTGTTCATATAATACTTGACATATTTGGATACATAAAGTAATAGCTCTGTAATAACCCAAATTTTAACAGGCTGAAAACACAAGTTACTATTCTGTCTCCATATGTTTACATATCGTATATGCAAGTAACTAACAGTACAGTGATTTTCATTGCTTTACCTTAATGAACAGATAAGATAAACATGATTAACTTAAACTATACTATCGGACATTCATTACGTTGTTAAGATAAGAGACCACTTACTCTTACTTGTAGCACTCTTGCTGAAAAAATCTTTAATTTTTGAACTCCTGCTGGTTCTTTAAAGTAAGTCTACAGAGAGTCGAAGGTGGTTTGAACTGTGTTTGGCCTGTTTTGATGTCTTTGATCTAATATTGAGTACACGCACAGCAGCTTGTTTAGAAGTGGAGACCTACCTTCTCAGGAGTCTCAGTCTGCTTGTTTGTTGCTCTGGAGTTCACATTAAACATTTTCACACATGCTTTAAAAAAAAAATATCAGCAATCGCACCAGAGTTAGTTTAAACCTGACCACACCCTTAGAAATTAAGCATACCAGTTGGGAATCTACTAAACAAGTGATGTCATTATTAACTGGCAGCATATTTGAACTAAATTGCATGGTTGTATTGTTTATGAACACACATAGTTTGGACTGGGTCAGAAGGATGGTCTCTAGTCTAAAAGAGCACATAGTGTGTTGCTAAATCCTTACTTTATTTCAAACAGGGATAACCAAGAGTCTTTTGATGGTCACAACATACTGTTCAGTAAATCAAGATCTCTATACATGGTGCAGACTGGGATTTATCAGAAACTGTTACAAAGAGTGAACACACAATGTATCTGTTATTAACTTAGCCTTTGATTGCATAGGATTTGCAACAAAGAAGTAAACATTGCCATTTCATTTGAGATTATTTTAATTTGCCCAATGGCTAAAATAAAGCAAGGATAATTGTCACTGTCCAGAATTTGTCACTATATTTGTCCACTCATTCAGAGCCAAAACTCAGCTGAGACTCTGAGACCTGTAATTATTCACAGAACATTCATCAGTGCAGAATCTGTTTTGAATATTTGAAGAGTGGAAATTAGTTTAACACACTTTCTAAACCATGGGTAAAACAAAGCATAAATAACTGGATTAATAGCAGAATTGAGATAAAGCAGAATAAATACATTTTGAAATGATTCAAATTCTATTTTAACAACATTTCCTAACAATGTGTAAACAAAATATGGAAATAAACATGCTATAAACACAAATATTAAAATGGTAACAGCTTTTGCTGCTTTTCTTTCTAATTTTGAGTCGGTCATTGTCTGTAAAGTCTGGGTCCTAGTTTGAGCATTAAGTTCTCTGATTGCGGTCGCATGTTTTCTGGCAATAAAAAACACTAGTGTATACAGAACAATTATAATGGTAAAGGGTAAGACAAATGTGAACAGAAGATCAACTAGAGACCAGATCTCATCTAACAATAAAAAGCAGTCTCCAGGGCACATTATTATATTTACAAAGGGTATATTAAAGTATAGCAGTGCTAAAATGTATAATAGCAATACAAACCAGTTACATATAACTATAGTGCACATTGCACTCACAGAGACTGCTTTAGTGTAGAGAAATGGGTTAGACAGAGCAAAATATCGATCAGCAGCAATCAGAGCGATGTTGTAAATAGATGTGCTTGTAAAAAAGTAGGAAGTCAAGAGAAAGCATATGCAATAAACCCTCCTAAAAATCCAACATGATTCAATCATCCAAATTAATAACACTGGCATCACTAAAGCTCCGATTAGAAAGTCTGACATGGCCAGAGAGAGAATGAGCATGTTAGTTGGAGTGTGGAGCTGCTTGAAGTGACAAACAGAGATGATAATCAGCAGGTTTCCACACACTGTTAGCAGAACTACAGCAGCTGCACATATATACAATAACACATACACTGCAGTAGAAATGGATCTCTCTGGACAGGTATAAGGAAGACAGCCATCTGTTTGGTTAAGCCCAGTAATATTCATGGTTCTAGCATTTAAAGTGCACTATAGAATTCAGAATTTCTTTTGCAACACTATAATGACAGTATTCACCTTCATGACTAAAGGAAGTATGGTTGAGCAGCTGCCAGCTCAGAGATTTATATGGTTTTGAAACTGTTCACGCCCCCTAGATACAGCACAGAGTGTGATACTTGCTATGTGTGTTGAGCTATAGTGTAGCTGATCCAATCACATTTTTCTATACATAACCATGCAGCCTTTGTTTATGCAAATTTGGTGTTGGTTTTGCCCTTTGTAGTCTGCTAAAAAAGAACAATGGTTCTGTCCTCAGTCAGTTGTTCATTGTTATGAATATTATGTTGTATAATAACTGTAAGGTAAGTCTTGTCAACAAAATATTGTACAAACAATATGTGTTTTACCAGGGTCAGAAAGGATATGATTTTAAATGTATCTCTCATTACTTGCTACACATTTAACCAATTCCAATGACATCCTTTGTACAAGTAATGCTCTCAGATTACTTTCCATTACTTTTGGATTGCCAAACATTTTTAAAGTCAGGTTCTAAAATCTGGTAACTGCTAAAATTGCTTCATGCAATTTACCTCAAATAATGGCTTCTAATAAAACATTTTAGGCTTGAATTAAATTAAAGTGCTTTAAGATCCTAAGTTTTGAGGATTCTTGAACAGAAATGCTTAGAAATCTTACTGTCTGCAGCACCACATGCCATCTATCTAGTGCAAAGAGCAGGTTAATGTGAAAATTATTGTTTTCTTTTCCTATAAACAGTCATACAAAATATTATGTTCATACATTTTAAATGATTTTGCTGCAGTAAAAGTAACAAATGGTTAACAGATGATCAGGCATTTCGGTCAGACTGGATAATAAGATAATGAATACCATGGATGAGCCGGGTTACATTTTCCCAGGCAACAACCCATTTGCCCCTTACGGCAGATTTGACCCTCTGCAGGGAAAAATTGTAAATTATTGCTGCTGTGGCTGTAAATACAAGTAGACCATAATTGCTAAAATTAGACCCAATGAAATGGCTATGTAGTCCAAACTTTTATTACTTGCCTCAGTAGGAGGCAGCCCAGAGCCATAAAACAAAAACAAAACAAGCAAACAAATAGATAAATAAAAACGTATGCAAAGCAATGCCCTCTGGCCTCTTTGTGTTTTACTTTTGATCAGTATGGCTCATAGGTAATTAAAATCTGTAACACAATCAGAACTCTATTAACTCTAATTATTAGAATATTTCAAAAGATCAGGCAGGAAATAATGTACAATGCAAAAATGTCCAACTTCTGACAAGTATGTTTATAAACTCATTACTTGTTAAAGGCTCCTTTACCAAAAATTGCTCCTACCAAGTCCTCCTGAAAAAAAAGGAAACTGATATATCCATAAAGCTTGGCAGCACATGAAAGCATGAAGTACAATCTCCTGGTAGAAGGCTGTTTAGACTTTACACTTGATAAACACAGTGGCACCTCAAACCATTACAGACTGCGGAAACTTCAACCTGGACTGAGGCATGTTGGATTCTGTGCTTCTTCACTTTTTCTCTGGACTCTAGGACCTTGATTTTTGAATGAAATGCATAATTTACTTTCATCTGAAAAGAGGACTTTGAGCCCCTAAGCAACAGTCTGTTAATATGTTTGATCGTGGTGTCTCTTGGTGCATAGACATCAACCTCAGTCCAAGTTCTTGACTTGACTTTTTCTTTTGGCATAATATAGTGGGACAGGATCCAAGGGCAATCGCCCACAAATGGACTTGCATCAGCAGTGAGCAGACAGCAGGGGGCAGCTCAACACATACAAATAGCCCATAATTGCTAAAATTAGACCAAATTAAATGGCTATATAGTCCAAACTTTTATTACTTGCCTCAGTAGGACTCAGACAAGAGGCAGCCCAGAGCCATAAAACAAAAACAAAACAAACAAACAAATAGATAAATAAAAACATATGCAAAGCAATGCCCTCTTTTTTGGCAATTACTTCTTTGTGTTTTACTTTTGATCAGTATAGCTTATAGGTAATAAAAAATCTGTAATGCAATCAGAAATCTAGTAACTCTAATTATTAGAATATTTCAAAAGATCAGAGGGTCAGCTCAACACATAGGGGAGAGAAAAGAAAGGAGAAAATTTAGAAGTGTTTGAATAGAGTGATGTATGACCTGTAAAGGAAGTGGATAAAAGAGAATGCAGTACTGGTCATGAACCTGTGAACATAGAGCAGTACAGTCCAAACGTGATTGTATTCATACAAGCTCCATCAGCACGGGTAATAGTACAATGCATTAATATATTATCCAAAAGCTTGAGATAAAAGGTAGGTTTTTAATCTAGATTGACAATTTATACAGTAGCTGTGAGTATGTGTGAGTCCTGACATGATTCCTGGCCTGAAAAACTGTCCTAGTTCAGTGCTGTGCGTGTGTGCATATTGTGTGCATATTTGCCCCTTACCAGTTTCTTTTATTTTTGTATATTTGTCGCACGGAAACATTTCAGATCATCCACTTATTTTAACATAAGTAACAACACATGTTGTTTTTTCTTTGTTACATCAATGTCTGTGACCTGCTAAGCAGAATGTGTTTCATGTCATACTGTAATGTCATAATATCCATTTTCATTAGCTACTTTCTGAGTACATTATAACATTTGGTTATTACAACACTTTTTTATTACATTGTAACACACATATGTCCTATTGCACACATATGTCCTCATTTTGACATTTGATCAATTTCATAAACTAAAACTAAACCTGGAAGTGCTTGGTTGTGGATATACACTGTTTACTACCTAGGGACTGTGTAGCACCACTGCTTTTCTGCAGCTTTTGGTGCTGCACTGGTTCCCTGTTATTTGTTATAAGAGAACTGAAAGCAAGAGTAAGAGTTTTTAACATAAAACTATCAAATGCATGAAATATTCACCCATTGAGACCATGCTTATGACACTGGGAACATTCTAATGAGAAAAAAACAAATAACATCTGAGAAATAATTTAGGTATC
Organism: Salminus brasiliensis; assembly: GCF_030463535.1. Lineage (NCBI taxonomy): Eukaryota > Metazoa > Chordata > Actinopteri > Characiformes > Bryconidae > Salminus > Salminus brasiliensis. The sequence goes on from NC_132878.1 coordinate 30,047,532, forward strand.
AGGAAATAGTTGAGTTGTATTCTGTTGATCCTCTCAGCATAAAACATAACATAAAAAAAGAAGACCTTCCCATGGCCTTCAGAAGATCCAGATGATGTAGAACATTCCAAATTATCCAGAAGGGAGTATGTGTTAAGGTAACAGCGAAAACATGGAACACAATTAAAATGCTTCTTTGTACTAAAATATTGTAGATTCTTATTAAATCTATAAAATGTTTTATGGAGTCAAATGACAACGCACAAAACAAGATTACTGCACATTTTAAGTTTTATATTTCATAGATAAATGTGATAACTTTTTAAACAACAAGCAGGGGTAGCTGATAGAAATATATATGCTGATATAAAATATCTAATGTCCAGATCACTTTGAGAGTTCAAGGAACAGAAGGCTGCTTATTACTTATTGAGATAGGCGTCAAACCTATGTACATATTTTATTTGTCAAAGAAAATTCATCAGTGCAGAATCTGTTTTGAATATTTGAAGAGTTAAAGTTAGTTTAACACACCTTCTAAACCATGGGTAAAACAAAGCATAAATAGCTGGATTAATGGCAGAATTAAGACAAACCAACATCAAGACATTCTGAAAGGACCCTACTTTGACCTCTATTACATTTCCTAATACAGTATAAATAAAGTATGGAAATAAACAAGCTAAAAACACAAACACCAAGATGCCAAGACTTTTTGCAGCTTTTCTCTCAGACTTCATTGAGTCTGACATATTCTTTGTTGTCCGAGTCCTAGTTACTGCATTAAGCTCTCTGATAGCAGTGGCATGCTTCCTTACAATAACAAACACTCGAGTATACAAAATGATTATAACAGAACAGGGGAAAGCAAATGTTAACAGGAGATCAACAAGAGACCAAACCTCGTCCAACACAAAAAAGTCTTCAGGACACACTGTAGTGCCTCCAAAGTGTCCATTAAAGTACTGTAGTGTTACATTGTAAAACAACAATACAAACCAGTTACATAAAACTACAATACGCATTGAGCTCAGAGTGGCCTTTTTAGTGTAGAGAAATGGGTTAGAGAGAGCAAAATACCGATCAACTGCAATAAGAGCAACACTATATATAGATATGTTTGTTAGATAATAAGAAATTAGTATATAACACAAACAATAAAAGGCATTTAACATCCAGCATGCTTCAATCATCCATATTAGTGCAGTCGGCATTACAAGGACTCCAACCAGTAAGTCTGACACAGCCAGAGAGAGGATGAGCATGTTAGTTGGAGTGTGGAGCTGCTTAAAGTGACAAACAGAGATGATGATCAGCAGGTTTCCACACAGTGTTACCAGAACTACAGCAGCTGCACACATATACAATAACACATATACAGCAGAAACAGATCTCTTGGGACAGGTAAACCTGAGACCTTGACCAGTTTGATTAACCTCCATAAGATTTGTGAATCTAGCATTAAATCTGGACTAAAAAACAGATCCAGCCTTCACCAGTTTAAGGTTAAAGGTACTGCAGCATGATCTATTAGATCTGCCATTTATATTGTGTCTGAACAGCTCACACCCCCTAATTTAAATGACACCTTGATGCATGATGTCATGACTTGTTCCCTGCGTACAAAGCAGAAACAGAACATTTTGAGGTACATTTACTCTTTCTTTTGGATGTAAAATAATAATGGGCATTTTGAATAATGTAAAACAAAAAACAAGCATGGCACCATATTTTTAATGAAACTATTGGCCCTCTCATCATTAGAAAGTTCAATTCTTTGCTATGCCAGGATTCTAGGTGAGCAGCAACACATTTCACCTTTGCATAGTTGGTAGCATTGTGTGTGATTGAGGGAAAAACAGCTATACTAAAATGATGTGAAGAACGCTGACCTTAAACAAAGAATAATAAACTTTTCAGTGCACCGCAGGTTATACCTGTGGCCATTTTAACACATTATCAAAAGAATAATGCTTCATGTCTGACAATGATGTGACAAACTAATGCAGAGATTCATTCAGGTTTCGAAAGAGATTCATGCAGTCATGTGATTTGTTACATGTAAAAAAGTGATCAAATAGTAAATATGAGTCCAAAACTTCCTTGTTGCCAATGGATAATCTGTTGAATATGGGAATATATCTTATCCTTAAATATTAGAGCTAGACAAGGTCATTTGCCAGAATCCTGTTCTTTGACTCCAGCTCAGCTCAGTCCTTCTGGAATTATAAAAAAAAGGGCTTTCACAGCACTGTGTTTGCCTCCACCTACAAGTGGATCATTAACTTCCTTAAAGAGAGGCAGCAGCATTCTTATGACAAATTCCTATGAAGTACTTGCACAATCATAACACTCCCTGGGAATCCATGGATTTACCACTGCAAACAAAATGACTTCTAAAGCTTTCACATGACATTGCAGTAAGTGGTCTCATCTGAGATGGTGAGACATCTGTATGAGCCATTTATGTTTTTCTTATTTGTCTGTGTTTTGCTTATGTTTATTTTGACCACTTACGACTTGAGGGTGCTGCAGAATTTAAAGGTGACGCAAAGATTCTAGCCAGAGGTGGGTTGGTGTGTAAGTCAACAGTACTTTGACCATATCTGGTCCGAACCCTAGAGGAGTGTGTTTGTTATTGGTATGGATTGGTATATCTAAAATGGACTTTGGTTCTGAACCCCCCCGCTAATCAGAACGAGTTGCCGCTGTCACCAACTCACCTTCTCTTCATGTAGTGGCGTTGTTTGTTTTGTCACTACAGTATCTATATTGCCAAAAGTGTTCACTTACCCATCCAAACCATTTAATTGGTGTTCCAATAGGTATCCACGGCTGACCAGCTGCATCCAAGCCTTGCATCACCAAGCGCGATGCAAAGCAATGCAGTGGTGTAAAGCATGCCACTGGACTCTAGAGCAGTTGCGGCCTCAGTTCTCTGGAGTGACGAATCATGCTTTTCCATCTGGCAATCTAATGGACGAGTCTGGGTTTGGCGGTTGCCAGGAAAATGGTACTTGTCTGACTGCACTGTGCCAAGTGTAAAGTTTGGTGGAGGGGGGATTATGTTGTGGGGTTGTTTTTCAGGAGTTGGGTTCAGCCCCTTAGTTCCTGTGAAAGGAACTCTTAATGCTTCAGCATACCAAGAGATTTTGGTCAATTTCATGCTCCCAACTTTGCGGATGGCCCCTACTGTTCCAACATGACTGCGCACTAGTGAAGACATGGATAAGCCAGTTTGGTGTAGAAGAACTTGACTGGCCTGCACAATCCTGACCTCAACCCGATAGAACTCCTTTGGGATGAATTAGAGTGGAGACTGCGAGCCAGGCCTTCTCGTCCAACATCAGTGTCTGAACTCACAAATGCGCTTCTGGAAGAATGGTCAAAAATTCACTCCTTAACACACTTCTAAACCTTGTGGAAAGTTTTCTTAGAAGAGTTGAAGCTGTTATAGCTGCAAAGGGAGAACACTTTTGGCAATATAGTGTACTTACAGAACAGTGTAGAACAGCTTGGCCTTTGTAGGACAACCTTACCATGCTCAAAACAGTGGAGGTGACAGTGGACTTTAGGCCTTGGGGTCGGTCATGTGCCACGGCGCACAGGACTTCCTGAGACGAAATGTCTTTCTGTCTCAGTTATTTTTGGACTTATAGTTTGAAAGGACTTTTACGTTGACGTTTAGGTTTGATTCATGCTTCACGGTTTTGTTCATGTCTTGTGTTTCGCTTCACGTTTTGTGTGTACCACAGTGTAACTCAGGCGGTGCTCAGTGTTTCATCTGGTGTACCATAGTCCAGAGTGCATCCATTGGGTTCGCTGATAGCCTTTAAGACTAGAGCTAACCTCCTTAGCTTAGGAGAACCGGGTTAGCTACCGTACCGCTCTGACTCTCTACGTAACAGAGTCTACTCATCGTCAGGTTTAGGAAAGGCTAGTTTATGTGACAGAACTCTTAGCTTCAAGCTCGAAGCTTCCTCACGGTCGTTTGCTCAAGTACAGGCTCGAAGTATCCCCTGTACTCAGGGGAGCTAGCCCTAACGGTGGCTCGTTTCTGTCGTTCGGGTTCAGTAGTGGTTTTCTCAGCTCTGGAGTCACGTAAGTTCATAAGCGCCTGACTAGCACGGTCTTTCTGTTTTCTCCGTTTCACCCAGGCACTGCCTGTTGGTTTTGGTTAGCGTTATTAGTGGCTCAGACGTCTCCCTGGCACGTTAGCCTAGCCCTCGTCTCTCGTCAGCCTCAGGTGTGCTCTTTTGTTTTGGCCTGTTTCCGTTGTCACGTTATCTTTTGGTTTGTCGTTCTCCCCTGTAACTGTTGCTGCCTTATTTTGTGTTCTGCCCTGTTTACTTTGTTAATAAATGCTCTCGCTTTGGTCCATCCCCTGCGAGTGTTCACCCTCATTGTTGTCAGTCCCAGCGGATCATGACAGAATCCTCGGCCAACAGCCTCCGAACAGCGGGGATGGAGGCCTTGAATCAGGCTGTTCACGTCCAGGGTCCATACCTGGGGCAACAGCAGCACAGGCTACAGCGTGTGTCAGAGACTGTTGATCACCTGGTGCAGCAACAGGCTGACCAGCAGCAACAAGTAACCCAACTAGTGGGTGGCATTCAGGGGCTCATGAATCTGGTTCAGACTTCATTAGAGCCTGCTAGTCCTCCCAGCCTTGCCACGACTTCCCCCAGTCCGTATCCTGTTAGTAAACCGGATACGTATTATGGCGATCCGGAGCTTTGCGAGGGGTTCTTGCTACAGTGTGTGGTCTTTTTTAAGAATCATCCGACCAGCACTGACCAGGCGAAGATCGCCTTCCTTGTATCCCGTCTCACCGGTAAAGCTCTCGATTGGGCCACAGCCACCTGGGAGGACCTCAACGAGAAGCCCTTCTCAGAATACCTCAAGCATTTTAAGGCAGTGTTTCAACACCCCCGGGAAGGGCTCACGAAGGGCGATCTCCTGCTGTGGATGGAGCAGGGAGCTAGGTCGGTAGCCCAGTATGCGCTAGAGTGCCGTACTCTGGCCGTGGACAGTGGGTGGAACCAGCCGGCCTTAATAGCCCTGTTCCAAAATGGGCTTAACCCGCGTCTGCAGCGGGAGTTGGGATGCCGGGGAGAATCGCTCGAGCTAGGCGAGCTTATATGCTTGCGATCCGGTTAGATCAACTCCTTAGTCATCCTGTTAACCCCAGGTCCCCTAGGGCTGGGGGTGCTGCAGCGAGGCCCAGACGATAGATGGGTCCGGCTACGCAGTATATAGAAGGGTTTAGTAGTTCAGAGGGGCCACGGGCCTCAACGTCGTCTACAGTACCTGTCAGTGAGCCCATGGAGGTGGGCATCGGTGCTCTCACCAAAAGTGATGCCTTTTCACCAAAGAGCGCGAAGAAGGGACTCCTCATGCCAATGCGGTGAGTGTTCCGGCCAGGGGGCTCGTCTCATGGACGATCACGTTGCCTATCACGATTTCCTACCACAGCCAGTCTCTTATCATTTCAGCATTGATTGACTGTGGAGCGGAGGGCAGTTTTCTACGGGCGGACGTGGTGGAGCAACTATGCATCCAGATGGAGCCGATGCCGAGGTCCCTCGACATCACCGCCCTGGACGGACAGCCCGTGGGTCCCCGGCCCATCAACCACATCACGGACGGGATAAGGGTCAAGGTGTCGCTGCTGGTTCTGCCGGTCTCCGAGCACGCCATGATACTAGGTCTGCCCTGGCTGAGCCAGCATAACCCACACATTTCCTGGCCAGATCGAGAGATCGTGTCTTGGTCCCCTTACGGCTGCGACCACTGCCTTAACCTAGCCCCCCTTAGAGTCATGTCGACTTCAATAGCGAGCTCCAAGCCAGAGAATGTAGTCGTATTAACATCAGAGTATGCCGACATGCAAGATGTGTTTTGTAAGTCCAGTTCTGCTAGGCTCCCCCCAATCACCCGTATGACTGCACCATAGATCTAGTGGATGGCGCAACGCTGCCCAAAGCTAGGATCTATCCCCTCACGGGGCGATGAAAGAGTACATCAAGGAAGCACTAGCTCAGGGATACATTACCCTGTCTCCGGAGGCCTCTGGGTTCATTTTATCCGGAAGAAGGGAGGCTAGTCCCATGTGCCCTTGAGCAGCTGCGGGGAGCCCGGGTCTTTACAAAGTTAGATCTCCGCAGCGCGTATAACTTGGTACACATCAGGGAAGGGGATGAATGACCACCAGGGGGCATTTCCAGTACCAGGTCATGCTGTACAGGTTAGCGAATGCCCCTTCCGTCTTCCAGGCACTGATCAATGACGTCCTGAAAGACTACCTTGGACGCTTCGTTGTGGTCTTTCTGGACAACATTCTTGTGTACTCCCCCGACCTACCTACGCATGTACGCCATGTTCGCCTGGTCCTGGCGGGGCTTAGGGCCCACCTGCTGTATGCCAAGCTGGAGAAGTGCGTGTTCCACATAAGTGGGATCCCTTTTTTGGGGTACATCATCAGCAAGTGGGGGGTTCAGATGGACCAGGCCAAGGTCAAGGCAGTTTTAGACTGGCTGTCACCTGGCTCCGTAAAGGAGGTTCAGCGGTTCTTAGGTTTTGCTAATTTCTATCGTCGGTTTATCAGGGATTTTAGTAGTTTGGCAGCACCCATTAAATCGCTGCTTAAGGGAGCTCCCTGGCGCATCACGTGGACGCCGGCCGTGGAGAGCTCCTTCCAAGCGCTTAAACACGCTTTCACGGCGGCCCCGCTGTTGCGCCACCCCGACTCCCGTAAACCATTCGTAGTCGAGGTGGATGCCTCCAACACCGGGTTGGGGGCTGTGCTCTCCCAGCGTCACAGGGAGGGTGACAGACTCCACCCAGTGGCGTTTTATTCCAAGAAACTCACGGGGGCCGAACAGAATTATGGGGTAGGGGATAGGGAGCTCCTGGTAGTTAAGATGGCGCTAGAGGAGTGGCACCACTGGTTAGAGGGTGCTGCCCATGCCTTCATGGTTCTCACAGACCACAAGAACCTGGAATTCCTCCATAACGCCAAGTGTCTGAACCTCCGGCAGGCTAGGTGGTCCCTGTTCTTCGCCAGGTTCCAGTTCCAGTTCCAGTCAGTGGACGAGGGAGAGACCGTCCCTACACCGATCCTGCCATTGAGTGTAACCGTTGCGGCAATACAGTGGGACCTAGACACCAAGATAGCCAAGGCCCTCAGATGCATCACCATGCCCCCTTCATGCCCAGAGGACAAGGTCTATGTCCCGGGGCTATTCCGGGAGAAGCTCATTGTCTGGGCTCACGCTTCCCCGGTGGCAGGTCGTCCACGTGAGTCCTGTACGTATTATCTGTTCTCATCCAAGTATTGGTGGGAGGGGATGAGGGCAGATATACATCAGGTACTGGCATCTTGTAGCGAGTGCGCGCAATGCAAGACCCCCAAGACACTTCCCTTGGGGAAGCTCATGCCACTGCCCATCCCTGTGGCCGTGGTCTCACCTGGCCATCGATTTTGTCACGGACCTGCCCGAGTCTAAGGGGTATACGGTGGTGATGACTGTAGTGGATCGGTTTTCGAGGGGGGTTAGGTTTGTCCCATTCTCTGCATTGCCCCCTGCAATTTAGATGGCACAAGCCTTGGTAGACCACGTCCTCCGGAATTTCGGGATTACGGAGGACATAGTATCTGATCGGGGGGCTCAATTTACATCTAGAGTTTGGGGAGCCGTCTGTGAGCACCTGGGGGTGAGTGTCAGTTTCTCCTCCGGGTATCACCCACAGACTAACGGCCAGTGCGAGCGCACTAACCAGGAGCTGGGAAAGTTTCTGCGACTTTATTGTCATGACAACCCTAGCGACTGGTCCCAGTATCTGGTCTGGGCCGAGATGGCCCAAAACTCGCTGAGGTGCACAACCACTGGCCTAACCCCTTACCAGTGTTTTTTAGGCTACAGCCTCCACTGGCCCCCTGGACCCAAGTCCCAGTAGTCAACGCATGGATGCGCCGCAGCAAAGCAGTCTGGACCAGGATCCACCAGCACATCCAGACCTTCCAGCGGCGCTACAAGAAGCAAGCAGACCGTTGAAGGGGGGAGACCCTGTCCTACCAACCAGGGGACCGGGTCTGGCTGGCGGCAAACTCAAAGTACTCTGGTCCGTATAGGATTGTGAGGCAGATTAACAATGTCACTTTTCGACTACAGTTACCCGCACAGTCTAAGATTCACCCTGTTTTCCACGTCTCCTAGCTCAAGCCCGTGGTACCTGGACCCCTGGACAAGGCCACCCCGGCGGACACACCGCCAGAGCCGGTGGAGATTGAGGGGCCCTTTGAAAACTTATTTTTAAGTATTATTCAACTTACCCCTACATGGTCGCTCAGGTTTGACATTGAACAAGTTGCTACATAACTGCGTAATAATAATAATAATAATAATTTTGACTTGAAGTTAAAGTTGTCCCTTAAAATGTTTTAAGCTCTAGTTTGAGTTCTACGAGATCCAGGAGTAATGATTCTTACCCTGAGAAAGAAGACGCTGGGGTAACCATTCATTTACTACACAGATAATTATCAGGTCTGGTGGTTACTAATGTACCGTTTATACATAAGCATAAAGCACCATAGTAGTGTTAGGATGTTGGTCATTCCTTCTATGAATACATTTAGGAACTTTAAGTTGCACCCACTGCTTTCACAGATGTGCAAATTTATCCTGTAGAGAGAGTACTGAAAATAGAATATGACCCTTTGGAGCAGATAAACATGAACCTATTGGCACCATGCCAAATGCCAGGTGTGGGCTAGAGGGTTATAAAGCCCCCCAGCACTGGGCTGTGGAACGGTGGAACTGCATTCTTTGGAATGGTGCTCCAGTCAGTCCTTTGGGATTAGTTGGGGATGAGATGAGTAGTGATCATCCAACATCCTGGCCTCACTAATGCTCTTGTCACCAAATCAGATCCTCACAATAATGCTCCAAAATCCAGTACAAAACCTTCCCTGGATAGTAGAGACAGTTACTCCAACAAAAGAAGGATAAACTCTTTTTAAATACCCTTTATTTCAGAAGCAACAATAAGCATGTGTCCATATAGTATAAATCAAAGTATACAGAATTTTAAATTGAAACTGGGGCTGTACCTGTTGTAGCATATGGCTATTGCGTTTGGCCTAATAAATAAAAGTGATTTCAGACAAAGTGAGAGTTTTGTTTAGGGATGTATTTACCTGATTTGAATATTACATCAGCTAATATCATAATGGCATTATGGCACTAATTGAATTTGTGTTTAATTTGATCCTGTGTTTACTGATCTACGAGTTTAACCCTTACTGTAAATGAGTTTCTTTTAATATTACAAAACATCATTTTACAGTCATTTTCCCTCTGTGCCTGTAATACCACAGTTTAACATGCTAAATGAACATCAGAATATTCTTCAGAATATTCCTAACAATGTTATTTGCCATTACATTTTGCAAAAATATCTAATGTCCAGATCACTTTGAGAGTTCAAGGAACAGAAGGCTGCTTATTACTTATTGAGATGCTGTCAGGCTGAGCATATTTCTAATCATTTATTTGAACAGGTGTGTCAATACAAAAAGGGGTCAAACATATGTACATATTTTATTGGTCAAAGAACATTCATCAGTGCAGAATCTGTTTTGAATATTTGAAGAGTTAAAGTTAGTTTAACACACCTTCTAAACCATGGGTAGAACAAAGCATAAATAACTGGATTAATGGCAGAATTAAGATAAACCAACATCAAGAGATTCTGAAAGGACCCTACTTCGACCTCTATTATGTTCCCTAATACAGTATAAATAAAGTATGGAAATAAACAAGCTAAAAAAACAGACACCAAGATGCCAAGACTTTTTGCAGCTTTTCTCTCAGACTTCATTGAGTCTGACATATTCTTTATTGTCCGAGTCCTAGTTAGTGCATTAAGCTCTCTGATAGCAGTGGCATGCTTCCTTACAATAACAAACACTAGAGTATACAAAATGATTATAACAGAACAAGGGAAAGCAAATGTTAACAGGAGATCAACAAGAGACCAAACCTCGTCCAACACCAAAAAGTCTCCAGGACACAGTGTAGTGCCTCCAAAGTGTCCATTAAAGTACTGTAGTGTTACATTGTAAAACAACAATACAAACCAGTTACATAAAACTACAATACGCATTGAGCTCAGAGTGGCCTTTTTAGTGTAGAGAAATGGGTTACAGAGAGCAAAATATCGATCAACTGCAATAAGAGCAACAGTATATATAGATATGTTTGTTAGATAATAAGAAATGAGTACATAACACAAACAATAAAATGCATTAAACATCCAGCATGCTTCAATCATCCATATTAGTGCTGTTGGCATCACAAGGACTCCAACCAGAAAGTCTGACACAGCCAGAGAGAGGATGAGCATGTTAGTTGGAGTGTGGAGCTGCTTAAAGTGACAAACAGAGATGATGATCAGCAGGTTTCCACACAGTGTTACCAGAACTACAGCAGCTGCACACATATACAATAACACATATACAGCAGAAACAGATCTCTTGGGACAGGTAAACCTAAGACCTTGACCAGTTTGATTAACCTCCATAAGATTTGTGAATCTAGCATTAAAACTGGACTAAAAAACAGATCCAGCCTTCACCAGTTTAAGGTTAAAGGTACTGCAGCATGATATATCAGATCTGCTTTTTTTATTGTGTCTGAACAGCTCACACCCCCTAATTTAAATGACACCTTGATGCATGATGTCATGACTTGTTCTCTGCATACAAAGCAGAAACAGAACATTTTGAAGTACATTTACTCTCTCCTTTGGGTGTAAAATAATAATGGGCATTTTGGGCATTTTCCTAACTCATCATTAGGAAGTTCAATTCTTGGCTATGCCAGGATTCTAGGTGAGCAGCAACAAAGTTCACATTTGCATAGTTGGTAGCATTGTGTGTGATTGAGGGAAAAACAGCTATACTAAAATGATGTAAAGAACACTGACCTTAAACAAAGAATAATAAACTTCTCAGTGCACCGCAGGTTATACCTATATGTTGTAGTCAGGACTGCTAAAGCAGAGTCAAAACTGAGACTGGAGTGACCGAGAACATTATTATTTTTTTTCATAACAATTGGATACAATTTAAAGTATTTATTACTCATTGTACATTCATGATCATGTATTATACATTAAATATTCTAATTATTATAATACTTTATTATTTGAAATATAATCATGTTTTTTTCTAATAATAATAATGAGTAGAATAAATAATGTTAATAATATTGTGTAAAATATAATGACATTATATATAGCCTAAAATATATTAATATTAATAATTAATAATTATTAATAAATATTATTATTTTATAGCATTTGTAAAACTAAGAGAATGTAACTTTTGTGAGCAAATAACTGTGAAGATACTGTGTCCCTTCTTTAAAACGTAATCAGAATTCACCACATAAAGTCAACTGAATAATGTTTGTGCAACACAAAATCCAGGCATGGACTCCATGGTAAACCTCTTGTCCTTTTCTAAAGCACTTTGGGTAGGCACTGACCACTGAATACAAGAAAACCCCCCACAAGATCTACCTGATCTCTGCTCTGTTGATGATGCTCTGACTCAGTAGTCACACGTCACAATTTGGCCTTTGTCAAAGTGGCTCAGATTCTTCTCCGAATATAGCCCACCTCTTCACAGATGCCACTGTAGATGAAGACAATCAATGTTTTTCACTTCACATATCAGTGGTGCTAATGGTATGGGTGACCAGTGTACATATTTAATTAAAAATGCATTTTTAATTAAGTCAGCATAAACCATATATTAAAACAATTTAATGTGGTTGATAGGAGATATTTGTAAAGACAGCATAATTGACATTTTTTCATGACCTAAAAGTAAGTGTGACACATTAAATATCACTCATCTTCTGCTATACCAGTGATAGAATAGTGTGCTATGCTAAATAAATGTCTGCATATCACCTAAACTAATTGTGTCATTTTTGTTCCAGGCTACAAAAATGACAAGTGTAATCATTTCTTTAGGAGCTCATTGGACAGTACATTGTGTGTTATTTAGAGAATGATGAAGTTAGACTTAGATTTTTTTTATTGATTAGAATGAATTTAGATTAGAATTAGAGTGTAAAAACAGTGATGGTGTCAGCAGACCCAACATACTGTGCTGCTTTAGTGTACTTATCATAAATACTTTAGTGTATTTATTTTACTTATTAAAGAACATTCATCAGTGCAGAATCTGTTTTGAATATTTGAAGAGTTAAAGTTAGTTTAACACACCTTCTAAACCATGGGTAGAACAAAGCATAAATAACTGGATTGATGGCAGAATTAAGATAAACCAACATCAAGACTTTTTGAAAGGACCCTACTTCAACCTCTATTATGTTCCCTAATACAGTATAAATAAAGTATGGAAATAAACAAGCTAAAAACACAGACACCAAAATCCCGAGGACTTTAGCTGCTTTTCTCTCTGCCTTCATCGAGACTGTTGTGTTTTTTGATGTTTGAGTGCTAATTTGAGCATTAAGCTCTCTGATAGCAGTGGCGTGCTTCCTCACAAGAACAAAAACTAGAGCATATAGTATGATTATAACAGAACAGGGGAAAACAAATGTTAACAGGAGATCAACCAGAGACCAAACCTCATCCAACACCAAAAAACAGTCTCCAGGACACATTATTAGATTTGCAAAGTGTCCATTGAAATACTGAAGTGCTACATTATATACCAGCAATATAAACCAGTTACATAAAACTACAATGCACATTGTGCTCACAGAGACTGCATCAGTGTAAAGAAATGGGTTAGAGAGAGCGAAATGCCGATCAACAGCAATAAGTGCTACATTAAATATAGATGTGGTTGTGAGAAAATAAGAGATCAGTATATAACACAAACAGTAAACTGCACTGAACATCCAACATGATTCAATCATCCATGCTACTGCTGTCGGCATCACAAGGACTCCAACCAAAAAGTCAGATGCAGCCAGAGAGAGGATGAGCATATTAGTTGGAGTGTGGAGCTGCTTAAAGTGGCAAACAGAGATGATGATTAGTAGATTTCCGCACACTGTTAGAAGAACTACAGCAGCTGCAGATACATACAATAACACATAAACAGTAGATACAGGTCTCTTGGGACAGGAAAACCTGAGGCATTGGTCTGTTTGGTTAACCTCTGAAAGATTCATGAATACAGAATTTGAATTGTGCTCAACAATTAGAGCAGATCTTGGCTTTGCCTGAGAAAAGAAAAAGTAGATGAAATGATGAGATGATAAGAGTTCAAGTTCATGACCAAAGACATTATGGTTTAAGGCAGCAGATCTGCCTTTTTTATGGTCTCAAATTTGATCCCACCCCTAGTTTGCATGGCAATTAGACATATTATGTCATAGATTGCTGTTTGGGTTGGAAATAAACATGTTGTTATTGACCTTGTAAAATATATTTAACCCTGTTGAAAAACTTTTAGAAATGCAATTATTGTAATAGAGCTGTTGTTCAATGCATGTTTAAGTGATAAAAAATAAGATAAAACTCATCTATCAAAATAGTATATAGTGAACCCATTTTAAAAGTCAGCGATATGTCTGTATTTTAAATTAAATACAGGATTAATATACAGAATATTTTTATTGTAGTAAATGTATTATTTAGCCAGCAAATTAAAAGAAAACTGCTCCTCATCCAACCTATTCAGATTATTCAAAATACTGTTTGGATTTTGAATCATTCTTCTTGCGGATCCAGTATGGGTTGTTTAATTTGGATGATGGTACAGTTTCTAAAAATTCTTAAGTTGACAAAAATCTAGACTTTGACTTGACTACCATAGAACATTCACTTTTTGTTGTTTAACCCCTCCAGTGTTGTTTTTCTTTGTGCTTAGTATTCATGTCCTGCTTAAAAGTTTCTCCCAAGCTTCAGTTTGTACTAGACGGCTTCTCTTTGTTTTTATGTCATCCACCCTGTGATGACTGTGGTCACAGTGGTCCCCCCATAATAAATAAAAAGCACTAGAAAGTCTGTTCATCATGATTGTTTAAAGTATCAACATCTACAAGTTCAGAAACAGAATTATATACAGAATTGGTAAACATGGCAACTTCTTCTCTGACACTAAATAACAATAAAATTACAACCATTTCAAGTCAAGTCAAGTCAAGTGGGTTTATTGTCATTTCAACTACATACAGAGTACACAGTGAAACGAAACAACGTTCCTCCAGGACCATGGTGCAACATAGACAGTGCATACAAGACACAAGTGCAACACAAACAAACAAGTGCGGACAGACAACACAGTACAGACAGAGGATAATAAATAATGACTGTAGTGTGCAAGTTGTGCAATGTGCGATAAATAGAGTCCAGTGAGGTAGTAAAGTTATCAGTGCAAATGCTTGTGCAAAAAATGCTTCCCATGTTATCTGGGATAAATGGTTGGAAAGAGAGAGAGAGGGAGAGGGAGAGAGAGAGAGAGAGAGAGAGAGAGGGAGAGTGTAAGATATCAGTTCAGGAGTTGAGTTGTGTTGAGGAGTCTGATGGCTTGGGGGAAGAAGCTGTTGCAGAGTCTGGTCGTGTTGGACCGGATGCTGCGGTACCTTCTTCCTGATGGCAGGAGGGAGAACAGACTGTGTGAAGGGTGGGTGGAGTCATCCACAATGCTGGTTGCTTTGCGGATGCAGCGGGTGGTGTAAATGTCCATGACGGAGGGGAGAGAGACTCCGATGATCTTCTCAGCTGTCCTCACAATGCGTTGGAGGGATTTGCGGTCAGAGGCTGTGCAGGTCCCAAACCAGGCAGTGATGCAGCTGCTTAGAAGCCATGTGGAAAAGTTAGGACACCCCATATTTTAAATGTGTTTAAACAAATGGACATGTGATCTTTACTTGAACAATATTAGAAGATGGGGGTAATATAATTAAACACACTGAACAGAAATCATTTGTAAAATGTAATTCATTAAAATAATGTTCTCCTGTGGGAAAAAAAATAGCACAACCATATTTATTACTAATTCAAATGCCTAGAATTAGAATTAGGTGCAGCACATTAGCCGAAAATGTTTAGAACATTCTTAGAGAGGGTTTTGAAGGATCCTGTCTTATTTAAACAATTTACTTTAAGATTTTTCATTTGGTTTGCTCTTGTTTTTGAAGTGAGTGTTGTTACCATGGTAAGATCCATTAAGCTTCCTGAGGCCTTCAGAAAGAAGACTGTATATGCATGAGTTGGGGAAGGGATTTGAAAATATCTCAGAAGGTTCAGTCCAACAGGAGACCTCAAAATGCAGTCTCTCATAATACTAAAACATCATCACAGGATCTACAGGTAGTTCTTGCCACAACTGAAGTCAAAGTACAGCATCTACCATCAGAAAAACACACACACACACACACACACACACACACACACACACACACACATTTGAGTTCTATGGGAGAAACCCTTTCTGTCAAAAAAAAAAAACAAAAAAAAACAACAACATAATGGCAAGACTAAGATTTTTCAGAAAATATAAAGACCAAAATCAGGACATGAAAAAGCCATGGTATGGGCTGCTTTTGTGCAGTAGGGCCTGTAGAGCTCTCCAGCATAGAATCCAACACTTTATTGTATGAGTGTGCTTCCGGAAAATGTGAGACCATCTGTCTAAACACTAAAGCTGAAATGACACAGTTGAAATAATTCTGCATGGAGGAGTGGGCCAAAGTTGATATGGGAAGACTGAATCTGGGCTGGGAAGACTGAATCTGCAATAGTGTGAAGAAATCTACTGTGGGAGCAATAATCAGAAAATGGGAGACCTACAAGACCACTGCTATTCTCCCTCGATCAGGGGCTCCACGCAAGATCTCAGCCTGTGGGGTCAAAATGATCACAAGAATGGTGAGCAAAAATCCCAGAACCACACGGGGGGACCTAGTGAATGACCTGCAGAAAGCTGGGACCAACGTTACAAAGGCTACCGTCAGTAACACACTACGCCGCCAGGGACTCAGATTTTGCAGTGCCAGATGTGTTCCCCTGCTTAAGCCAGTACATATCCGGGCACGTCTGAAGTTTGCTAGAGAGCATTTGGATGTTCCGGAAGAGTATTGGGAGAATGTCTTATGGTCAGATGAAACCAAAGTAGAACTGTTTGGTACAAACACAACTCGTTATGTTTGGAGGAGAGTGAATGCTGAGTTGCATCCAAAAAACACCATACCAACTGTGAAGCATGGGGGTGGCAACATCATGCTTTGGGGCTGTTTCTCTGCAAAGGGACTAGGACGACTGGTCCGTGTACATGAAAGAATGAATGGGGCCATGTATTGTGAGATTTTGAGTGCAAACCTCCTTCCATCAGCAAGGGCATTGAAGATGAAACGTGGCTGGGTCTTTCAGCATGACAATGATCCCAAGCACACTGCCAGGGCAACAAAGGAGTGACTTCGTAAGAAGCATTTCAAGGTCCTAAAGTGGCCTAGCCAGTCTCCAGATCTCAACCCCATAGAAAACCTTTGGAGGGAGTTGAAAGCCCCAAAACATCACTGCTCTAGAAGAGATCTGCATGGAGGAATGGGCCAACATACCTGCAGCGGTGTGTGCCAACCTTGTGAAGACTTACAGAAAACGTTTGACCTCTGTCATTGCCAACAAAGGATATATAACAAAGTATTGAGATGAACTTTTGTTATTGACCAAATACATATTTTCCACCATTATTTGCAAATAAATTATTTAAAAATCAGACAATGTGATTTTTGTCTCTCATAGTTGAGGTCTACCTATGATGTCAATTACAGGCCTCTCTCATCTTTTTAAGTGGGAAAACTTGCACAATTGGTGACTGACTAAATACATTTTTCCCCAGTGTATTAATGGGTGCATGTCAGAGTTCAGCCAGTTTAGAGTGGAAGCGGAGAGGAGGTGTTCTTAAGCCTGATGTTCGTTAGTCTGGCTTTCCTGGACTTTACACTCAAAACTAACAGACAAATAAAAACTTCTGTCTCAGGAAAAGATGAAAAGATAACATATGACATTATTTATTTATTTTTGTCATTCTAAAGTTTTACATTAAAAATTGTTCATTCCTTCACTCCAGTGACAGGAGTTGAGAGGGAGCCAGCTACCAAAAACCCAGCGTTGCAATGCAGCACTGAAACAGAGCAGAAGCAACATTGTGTTCTAGTATACACCTCACTTTGTGTCCTTTAATTTGGAGACACAGTGGCACTGCTGAGTAATTGGAAAAAACTTATGATAATGATAACGTACTACAGAACATTCAGTGGGGGCAAAAGCCCTCTTAAAACTGTCCTAGCTATGTCCCTGCTGTGAATCTAGCAAACTCAGCTGCTTGTTTTGTCTCCCAACCCTATTGGCCATAGGAACAATATTTAAAAATATTAAAATGCAGTGTGTTTGAATTTAGTTTTGAGGTTCAGTTAATAAAAGTGGAATGTTGATGCTGGCCGATGTTTTAATATTCCTGTCTGTTGCCTTGGGGAGTAGACTGATCAATGATTAGTGCAAGCACTTATTAGCTATATGTTTTTTTGACTGTTCAGCATTAGCTAATGCTAACAGCTAGTGCAATTCATTTGATGTAATTTTCTAGAAAATTATTTGTGTTATGCCAGCCTTAAACCAAACTGTTCTGGTACTCCAAAAATGTATCTTAGCCAATCACACTGTAGGGTCGGAACTAACTTTAGTATACAATTTAACTATAAATACACATTTTATTCCTTTCAAACATATTTTATTTATCAAAGAACATTCATCAGTGCAGAATCTGTGTTGAATATTTGAAGAGTTAAAGTTAGTTTAACACACCTCCTAAACCATGGGTAGAATAAAGCATAAATAACTGGATTGATGGCAGAATTAAGATAAACCAACATCAAGACTTTCTGAAAGGACCCTACTTCGATTTCTATTACATTTCCTAATACAGTATAAATAAAGTATGGAAATAAACAAGCTAAAAACACAGACACCAAGATCCCGAGTACTTTAGCTGCTTTTCTCTCTGACTTCATTGAAACTGTCATGCTTTTGGATGCTTGAGCCCTAGCATGAACATTAAGCTCTCTGATAGCAGTGGCATGTTTCCTCACAAGAACAAACACTAGAGTATACAAAATGATTATAACAGAACAGGGGAAAACAAATGTTAGCAGGAGATCAACCAGAGACCAAACCTCATCTAACACCAAAAAGCAGTCTCCAGGACACATTACTCGACTAGCATAATATCCATTTAAGTACTGAAGTGCTATGTTATACAACAGCAATATAAACCAGTCACATAAAACTACAATGCACATTGTGCTCACAGAGACTGTATCAGTGTAGAGAAATGGGCTAAAGAGAGCAAAATAGCGATCAATAGCAATAAGTGCTACATTAAACATTGAAATGTTTGTTAGGAAATAGGAGATCAATACAAAACATACACAGTAAACTGCACTGAACAGCCAACAAGATTCAATCATCCAAGTCAATGATATAGGGATCACAAAGACTCCAACCAGAAAATCTGATACTGCTAGAGAGAGGATAAGTATGTTAGTTGGAGTGTGGAGCTGCTTGAAGTGACAGACAGAGATGATGATCAGCAGGTTTCCACACACTGTTAGCAGAACTACAGCAGCTGCAGATACATACAATAACACATACACTGCAGAAGATACAGATCTCACTGGACAGGAAGACATAAGGCATTGACTAGTTTGATTAATCTCCATAACATTGAAGAATTCAGTGTTTTTTGTGCTTTGTACAAAAAAAATAATAAAAAAGATCAGACCTCAACTTTTCATGAGAAAAAATAGTGGAAAGATGGCAAGAGTTTAATATCATCGTCAGAAGGGTTGAATTATGTCTATTTATATGGTCTTGAAACTGATCACTCCCCCCTAGTTTAAATGACAGGTGTGCCCATTTTAGACACACGTCTGTTGGAACACAAGTGTTACAGTGAGAAGTCTAAAATGATTGTAATTTTGAAAGTATTTTTACATTACACAAAAAATTATTTTTTGGTCTACTTGCACTTTTTTTATTGTAAAATAAAATAGAAGTAGTTGAAATAGAAATAGCATGATGAGCTTGGCAGACCAGCTTGGTCAAATTGGTCATGCTGGTGGATCAGCTAAACCATGAAATTTAGCACACATTAAATTTGAACAACCCAGTTTAAGTGTTTAGGGTTTAATGCAAATTTTCTTGATGTAAATATGTTACTACATCCTCTACTGTAAATCAATTTTAATATGACAATTGCAATAAGTGTGTCTCAACAGAAGATATGCCTTCACACATAGGCAGTGGGTCTCTGCGGTTTCAACTCTGGGCTATTGATGACAGAGTTGTGGGTTCAATACCCGGGCTCGGGAAGTTGCCACTGTTGGGCCCTTGAGCAAGGCCCTTAACCCTCTCTGCTCCCTGGGCACTGGAGTTGGCTGCCCACTGTGTATGTGTGCTTACCTGCCCTAATTTACTAGTGTGTGTGTGTGTGTGTGTGTGTGTGTGTTCACTACCACAGGGTCAAATGTGAAGGACATTTTATTTCAAATAATGGCTGGCTGCCTGTCTAGTAACAGCAAGTTACTGTACTGCAGTGGTCACCCTTGCATTTCCACAGAATTATACTGTCAGGTTCTTTTTGGCAGTTTTATGAAAATACTTTATTTTTTATGATATTTGTTGAGTAAGTGATATTTGAAGTTTCAGTTCAAGACACTAAATGTTGACTCAATTATTTTAATTTGTTGAACAAAGCTCTTTATTAATTCATTAATTTATGTTATGTTATGTTGAGTTTTTAGGTTAGGTTTGTGAGTTTACAGTATATTAAACCTTTGTCATTAATTGGCCTCACACTGAAATGGATGTAAGTGCATTAATGGTTTAATTAAGCAGACAGGGAATCATATAAAAAAGAGGTTGGAACATAGCAAAGTGGCTCAAACTGTCAAACAAACTACAAATTCCTTGACTCAGAATCTTTGAGGGTATTAAAAAAATGGTATGTTGTTACAATGTAATACCTTTAGACATTATTATAATTTCTACTATAATGCTGAACTATTAAGTCTTACTTGTTAAAAAAATAAATACATTCTTTGGGGAACCTTATTCAAGGATTGCAAAGAATGGTTTTCCCCAAAAAGCTTCCCCCATAATTCTAAACTTACACAACATCTGAAGCTTAATAATAAGATTAAATTAGTGACTAGCCTTTTTAAAAACATTCAGTTTGACTTTAAATTTCTACTTGCTACAGCATGTACTCTTGTACATTCATTGTTGTTAGGAATCACAACAGATCCTTAACTCTTGATTTTTGACAACTAACATGAAAAGGTTAAACTGTTCTTATAACAAGTATTTCTTTTGTGAAATTCTAGATATTAATTACATAAAATGTGGACCAAATGTGGACTAAAGACCACTTTAACTTTAATTGTAAATAAATGCTTTTAAAGATCTGGGTGCGAGTTATTTTTTCTTCTTAGACAGCATCAATGGACAACTTTCACCTGCACTCAGCTGTTTATTCTCAGCACATTTACAAAAGAGCAATCTGTGTGCAGTACTTTGCAACTCAAGATCATTTTTGTACAGTTCTGGAACCATGAATAAAACAAGGCATAGATTACAGGATTTATGGACGAATTCAGATAAAAGAGAATTAAAACGTTATTTACCAGAAGGTGAGATGAATCAGTTGTGATTGTATAAGTCATTAAACTGCAGGCATAGTATGGAACTAAACATATCAGAAACACAATAACCAAAATGCCAAGAACCTTGGCAGCTTTTCTCTCAGCTCTCATTGATTCGGAGTGGACTTTGGACATGTCTTTCATAGTATGATTTAGTTCTCTAATAGCATTTGCATGTCTCCTAGCAATGACAAACACCTGTACATATAGAACTACCATCAGAGTGCATGGAACAATGACTACAAAAAACAGGTCAATTATTGAGTCTGTTTCACCAAGAGAATAGAGGCATTCTCCAGGACACATGACTAAATCAGTGAAATTTCCAGATACATAAAACATGGCAAAGTTGTATAACAAGGCAAAGAACCATGCCAGTAATATCACTGTGTGAATGACTGTTGATGTAATGTCCTGTGAGTAGAGAAAAGGGTGGCTTAGAGCAACATAACGATCCAGAGCAATGAGAGCAACACTGCCCACAGAGATACTGGTTAACTGAAAACTGACTAAATTAAACAGGACGCAGAAAATGTGCCCAAAAAGCCAACAAGATTCAATTAGCCATATAAAATGGAACGGCATCACAAACAGCCCAACCAGAAAGTCTGATACTGCCAGAGAGAGAATAAGCATGTTGGTTGGTGTGTGGAGCTGCTTGAAGTGACAAACAGAGATGATGACAAGCAGGTTTCCACACACTGTTAGCAGAATAACAGCTGATGCACACACACATAGTAACACATACACAGCAGTAGGTACAGATCTCTCTGGACAGGAAAACTGCAGGCAGCGTTCAGTTTGGTTAAGCTCTGTTGCATTCATTGGTCCAACACAATTATAAACACAAAGGTTTTAAACGGTGCTGTTCTTGTTTGTGTAAGGTTTCCTGTGTGACAGCACAAAAGATATTTCCCAACCAGTAACACTTTCATTACCACCCATAATGGCATTTATACATTTTAGACCTTTACTCCACCCACCCACAATTTGGATCCTACCCCTTTCTAACATCACTTTTGTAATCTTGCTTTAACTGAAAGACTGCTCTGGTGGGAAATTTCAATTTGCTGTGTACTGGGGACCAAATATGAAGTCTTCATATAAGAAAATATCAAATTATTAAAAAGTTGGACATAACAGAGTTTAATAAGAG
Source organism: Salminus brasiliensis (assembly GCF_030463535.1). Taxonomy (NCBI): domain Eukaryota; kingdom Metazoa; phylum Chordata; class Actinopteri; order Characiformes; family Bryconidae; genus Salminus; species Salminus brasiliensis. The sequence continues at coordinate 30,069,423 of NC_132878.1, forward strand.
CAAAACACATCTTGTACTTATCTACAAATGATGGTATTAATTATAATACACAGTGAGTGAACCCTTTGGAATGGCCTGGATTTCTTTATTATTACTAGTCATAAAAAGTCATAAAAGTTGACAAATACAATCTAACTACTAACTACCAAAAGACAAACAGCTCTACTATTTTTGTCTTTGAGCAAATTAAATAAACATCCACTGTGCAGCTCCACTAAATGTTACCTGTGAAAGCCCCCTCCAGACCCTTTCATTTCCCTCCCCATAATCCAGATCCTTCTCATACAAGTCACTACGGCCTATGCCACCCGCCACTCTTGAGGCAAATCCACCTAAAAAGGGATGGCCAGGAAACTGCTCATGTTATCCCTAAATGCATTCGAACAGACCTGGTGACCCTTTAGTCTCCTGGCTAAGGACCACCTGCAAACCGATGGCCTTGTAGACAGTTTTAACCAAATCCTTAAACTTCGGGAAGTCACTCAACAGGTTCTCACTCTTTGAACTACTGTATGCATAGAAACCTCAGAGTTTGCTGAATGTGAGGATGATAATGCTTGAAAACAAAAGCCCTCTGCTTTCTGTTCAGAGATCATGTATGTACAACAGAGGCAGGATTGCACAGTTCATGACCATGCGATTCAAAGTGGGAACATCAAATCTATCTTACAAAAACAATATTTTCCAAAAACATACCAACTAGTTTTGTTTGTTTGTATATAATTTTTTTTTTAATTCTGTAGGCAAGCTATATTTCACAAGGCGAGAAGTCAATTATTACATTCTCCAATACTTATTACAAAAAAAAAAAAAAGTATTGAAACTTTTGTTTGTGGTGGTTTATTAAGAGCATGAAATGACCACTGCTGAATCATTTAATATCATTTATTAAAGCACAGGAAATTACATTCTGATCAAACACAATGTGTTTAGGACTGCACATATTTTACATAACAGCAAAGTGAATCTCCTATAAAAAATGATATTAAAAAAGATAAAAAAGGGAATCTGAAGATTTAACTTAAAAACCAAAGTGTCATGGGGAGAGGCATGTGTGAGAACTAAACAAAAGAAAAATCTAGCTTACAGTCATTTCAATTTACCTTAACGACTAGGATCTGGTAGACAATATAGGCGAAAAAATAAAGCGTGGACATGTGGCTGGCAATCAATAACATAAAATTCAAACTACCTGCCTGATATTCTGTAGGTCCCCCTGGTGCCACCACAACAGTTCTGCCTCATTGAGAAACAGACTCAGACATGGTTTCCAACCATTTCAGCAGTTCATGCTACAGTAGCTCTTCGGTGGAATCTGACCAGCCAGGCTACCCTTTTCCTTTCAATGTGGCATTTATATATATTTTCATTTATATTTCGGGCACCCATTACACTGTCTCCAATGGTCCTTCCTTCCTTTAAGTTAATGTTAACGACCACTTCACACTGGGAAAACAACACATGACCTGCTGTTTTGGAGGTGTTCTGACCCAGTTGTCTAGCCATCACCATTTCGGCCTTTTCAAAGTGGCTTATCCTTACATGGACTTAAAATATCTTTAAATATCCACATCAACTTAAAATATCTGTTTCTTCACTTGCAGCCTTATAGTGTTGTCATGATACTGAAATGTTTAAGATGTGATGTGAAATCAATAAGAAATATAATTTTTGATACACAACACAGATAAAATTGAGGATTGTGTGTTTATTTGGTTATTTGGCTATTTTAAAAAAAGATAAAACATGCAAATTATGCATGTTATAATAAAAGCTTGCAAATAAAATAACAGATCACTGGCTTGTGCTTTATTACAGAGGTACACTAATCAAGCACAAAAACATCTTTATCCATCAAGTAATTTTTCGCTGAATGTAACCTATGAATATAAAATATTTCTCAGGCCTGAAAGGGTTGTAATATTTATTTGAACCTTCAAATAATGGGCAACAGCAGCCTCACATTGACTTAGAAGTATACTAATTACCTTCATTTTGAAAGAACAACACGCAATAATAAAAAGTGTGCCAAGTGCATTCTTTTGTATTTTAGTTGTTAAGGCTCATGTTCAGACAAGCAGTGCTGACAGAGCAACATGAGCGGCAAACACAAATTGTTGTGTCAATAAACCTAATAACCAAAGTCTTTATATTAATGAACAGGAGCATTCAGTTGTTGACACAAATAACTGCGGAGGTCATCTAAGCTAGCAAAATAAAGTTAAAGCATCCAATGCTTTAACTTAATTTAGCTAGCTTAGCTGTTGTTAGCACTTATGGCTCATAGCCCATGAAGGATATGAACTACATATTATTCCAGTGATACTGAAAATGGCAATAAATCATTGTGCCAGACCTTCATTTGATTGGCCAGATTTAATGTGCCCCATTACCATGGGATTAGTTTACATGGGGATGTTTTACCACAAGACCCTGTAAATGTTAGAGACTGGTTCACACATTTGCAGAGATAAATATAAATGACCATCACACCAAAACAACCATTTGACAAGTTAGTACCTTTGTCATTCAAAGTGTAAGGAGCTAAGCTTTCACTACATTGGTTAACACTGCTCCTCTCAAAAGTCAATTATTTAAGCACTTGGAGTTTTCTTCATTTACCACAGACCAGGATGGCCCACTTGGAGTGTGCAATTTGTAAAAATGACTGATTGGTGGATTCGGACTTAATAGATTAAAATCTCAGATATCTGTAGTATTAGTAGTAGTAATAATAATAATAATAATAATAATAACCCTATATAAAACTAACTTGTGCTTCAGAACTGCCCTATTCAGACTATCTGATTTGCAAAGCACTGACTGGTTGCAAAGCTTCCTCTCTGGCAGTGCATTACAGAAGCCAATGTGGGTCAAAAGTAAGTACAAGCAGGACAGGTATCGTTACTGCAAAAAATAGTATTGTACAGATTCAAAATGTAGTTCAGTGTCAACATTTATATTTATATTTATTACAACACTACTGCATAATGTATCCCACCCACTAACAGGTGCCACTGAAAACAGATAATCAATGTTATTCACATCAGAGGTTTTAAATGATATGGCTGATGGTACACAATTCCAAATAATGGATATTGTGTAAAATGCTTCTTCAAATGGCACTTTCACAAGCTTTGGCACTCCATTGTCTCAGGCCATTTGTTTACAGTTTCTGGCATTTGAATGACTAAATTATTAAACAAACAAACAACATAAATGTACGGCTTAGGGAAGTTCAGACAAGCATTAGATTTGGCAATAAAGTTAATATCTGCTGAAATGCTACATTACCAGTAGTGTTGCATAGTGTATGCATGCATGGATAATTTGCCACAGGTCAACTGCTTGTAACATTGACCTGATTAGTTGATACAACAGGGTAACATTAAGAAAAATAAGCTACTATAGCTCAGAAGAATCCTATTAAATAAGCTTGCATGCCATGTACAGCCAAAGTCACTAGGCAATGTAATTTAAATGTTTAAATTTACTGATAATGGAAACTATGCATGGAAGCCTGGTAACGGTAGTTCCCTTTAGCACAAAGGTAGGCTCAAAACTGTTTGTTAAGACTGGATGATAAATTTCTCATCAAGGTCGAATACTGAAAACTGTTACTGCCAGGATAATCTCTGCAGCTTGAGTGTGAGGGCAATTCTTACTAGATGCAGATCTTATTTGCTAAGGTTTTAACTTTTTGAGTGACTGCATGTATTCTAAAACTGGAGATGGCATATCAATAATGATGGGCCAATATAAAAGATAAAATATTGGCTAACATGAAATATTCAATAGGCAATTGTACATAGACCAACCAAAGGCCTATATGGGCATTGTACAGCAAAGTAAAATGCACATCTGCAGCTGCAGAGGAAATAGCAAAACCTCAATATATATCTAATGGTTCTTTTCATTTAGAAATTAGCCAAGGCCCCAAACTGAGCATGACCAGTTCACAGTGCAAGGACATAGCACTTAAACTGTTTCTTCAACACAAAGTTATTGTTACTTGACACAATAGAGGTATATTACATAAAAAAATCTAATTCTTTAAGAGTCTTTAAGTCTTCATCTTGTAACCATATATGTATGTACTGTTTTATATCAATGTTAAGTTTTGACTTCTGGCAAGGGAAAATAGTGGAATTCATGATGATCCTACATTCAGACTTGTGTTTTCAACAGGAGTACAGCACTAACTTTGTAATTTTACTTTGTGATTAAATTATATATTTTTTAAAATGGTCCATAAGAATACTAACAAGGCTAATTAAAGATTTAGTCTAAACTCCTCAAATTAGCATAACATAACCTGCACACTGCTAACTGAAGGACGCTAGTTTTCATTCATTTAGAGATCCTAGCATTAACAAGCGCCTCACATTACCCTTTCAAAAGAAAGATATTTGATATAATAAGCATGAAAAGTCTGGTTCTTTTGCTACAAAAAGTTAAAATATCTAAACTGCTTCATATTGTGTTTTATGTTTTGACATTTTTTGTGGTGATTCACACCTGAATCGTTCCAAAAAAATGGCAGTTGACAGAAATTTTGTAAAATGTAAATTAGTCCACAATTAGGTTCTGGAAAAGAATCCTGAATAGTGCTTTTGTCCTCTTCTTCCCATCTGAAGGCATGTCAGTAGTCACCTGTAAGGATCCAGCTGAATGAGGCATCTTATCCCTTGAGTGAACCCCAGATGATCAAGCCCACGATCACAGCCACCACCACCAGCACAACAATCAGAATGCAGATTTTCTTGCGAGACTTTTGCTGCAGGAATCAAAATGAATGATTAAAACACCTTTCCTACGAATTGTGTTCAATATCAAACAAAAGAGTATAAGACTCCCATCAGGAGAAGGCCTGGGCAATTACAATCCAGAAGAGGACCAAAATCAGTTAGAACATTTTACAAGATCCCTGCTTTTATCATACACTGTCACTCCTCATCACTTGTGAATTTATAATGTATTTGCAGGCACAGAAAAAAAAAAAAACAATATTACTATGCTATTAATCTAGCTACTGAAAAATAAATAAAAGTATATATATATACATATATATATATATATATATATATATATATATATATACATATTTATACATACACACACACACACACACACACACACACACACACACATGTTTTGAACACTTTTGGTCTTTTGGACAACAGTTGGAGACTATTGTCCATCTGTTAATGCTGCTTGTATTTGCCATCTTCTAGCCCTTCATCAGTGGCCAGTTTCTGTCACCCATGACATGGTGTTTTTAGTAGTGGAACACTCTCAACTATGCATAAAAATAAATGCACACCAGTACACCAGTACCATATATGCCACCATGAGCACTAGTATGTTAGTATTGTGTTAAAAATGGTCCACCACCAAAATATCTGGTCAACAGTGGCCCTGTGTTTAGAAGCTGCCCAATGCTGAATGGCATATAGGGATGCTGTTAACTGTGCACATATACAGTAGGTGAAGCTCAAGTGCCCAGTCAGTGAACGTGTTTGAAATAGTGGGGTCAGTGGTTAAATGAATAAGTAAAATAATTAATAAATTAATAAAGAACAAGTGTTTTACCTGGTAAACGGCAGCCCTGGACAGCTGCTGTGTGGCAGATTGCACATTCACCTCCGCGCTTTCTACGTTGGCCTCTATGCTGTCTGTAGAGAAAAGCCATATGAAGCTTAAAATGTTAAACTTTCTGGGTGGGGGTCTAGACGTCAAGACCTACAGCTTTGTTCAGAAAGGTCAGTGTTTACCGGACCACCTCTCTGTAGTCTAAAACAACTACCAGAAAAAAAAACTATTAATATGCAGATCATATTAACATCTCTAATGACAACCATTTAAGCATCTGCTCTCTAATCAGTATGTTTGAACAAGTTATCTCAAGACTGTCATTCAAATATTGTAAATGGAGATTTCAACTGCAAGCTTCTCTTCAGATACAGTGGGGAGAACAAGTATTTGATACACTGCTGATTTTTCAGGTTTTCCCACTTGCAAAGCATGTAGAAGACTGTAATTTTTATCATAGGTACTCTTCAACTGTGAGTGATGGAATCTAAAACAAAAATCCAGAAAAATACTTTGTATGATTTTTAAATAATTAATTTCCATTTTATTGTGGGAAATAAGTATTTGATACACCAGAAAAAGAAACTTAATATTTGGTACAGAAACCTTTGTTTGCAATTACAGAGATGAGACGTTTCCTGTAGTTCTTGACAAGGTTTGCACACACTGCAGCAGGGATTTTGGCCCACTCCTCCATACAGATCTCCTCCAGAGCCTTCAGGTTTCATGGCTGTCGCTGGGCCACACGGACTTTAAGCTCCCTCCAAAGATTTTCTATTGGATTCAGGTCTGGAGACTGGCTAGGCCACTCCAGGACCTTAAGATGTTTCCTACGGAGCCACTCTTTAGTTGCCCTGGCTGTGTGTTTTGGGTCGTTATCATGCTGGAAGACCCAGCCACGACCCATCTTCAGTGCTCTTACTGAGGGAAGGAGGTTGTTGGCCAAAATCTCACGATACATGGCCCCATCCATCCTTCCCACAATACGGTGCAGTCGTCCTGTCCCCTTTGCAGAAAAGCATCCCCAAAGAATGATGTTTCCACCGCCATGCTTCACGGTTGGGATGGTGTTCTTGGGGTTGTACTCATCATTCTTCTTCCTCCAAACATGACGAGTGGAGTTTAAACCAAAAAGTTCTATTTTTGTCTCATCAGACCACATGACCTTCTCCCATTCCTCCTCTGGATCATTCAGATGGTCATTTGCAAACTTCAGACGGGCTTTGACATGCGTTGGCTTGAGGAAGGGCACCTTGCGTGCACTGCAGGATTTTAATCCTTGACGGCGTAGAGTGTTACTGATTGTTTTCTTTGAGACTGTGGTCCCAGCTCTATTCAGGTCATTGACCAGGTCCTGCCGTGTAATTCTGGGCTCATTCCTCACCTTCCTCAAGATCATTGATGCTCCACGAGGTGAGATCTTGCATGGCGCCCCAGACCGAGGGAGATTATCCGTTATTTTGCATTTCTTCCATTTTCTAATAATTGCACCAGCAGTTGTTGCCTTCTCACCAAGCTGCTTGCCTATTGTCCTGTAGCCCATCCCAGCCTTGTGCAGGTCTACAATTTAATCCCTGATGTCCTTACAAAGCTCTCTGGTCTTGGGCATTGTGGAGATGCTGGAGTCTGACTGATTGAGTGTGTGGACAGGTGTCTTTTATACAGGTAACGAGTTCAAACAGGTGCAGTTAATACAGGTAATGAGTGGAGAACAGGAGGGCTTCTTAAAGAAGAAGTAACATGTCTGTGAGAGCCAAAATTCTTACTGGTTGATAGATGATCAAATACTTATTTCCCACAATAAAATGGAAATTAATTATTTAAAAATCATACAATGTATTTTTCTGGATTTTTGTTTTAGATTCCATCACTCACAGTTGAAGAGTACCTATGATAAAAATTACAGTCTTCTACATGCTTTGCAAGTGGGAAAACCTGAAAAATCAGCAGTGTATCAAATACTTGTTCTCCCCACTGTAACTGTGACTGTATATTACTTTCTTAGGTTTCTTGGTTTTTTCCCCACAGTATTTTAAATATAGCAAATTACAACTAAAAGGTTCATTTTTATTATGTATAGCAACATGAAATATGACATTTGAATTGGGTTTTGGCTCATATTGTGATATTGTTCACATAAACCTGCATAACTAGGCCTGTTGCTTTGATATTCAAAGTTTAGTGAATAAACTAAAGATTTCCATTGAGCCTGAGCTGGTCTCATAGGACACCATTAAGAGTGTTTCCCTTTTAACACCTTTGATTGCTCTTATCTGTCTGTGGAGTTGCATCAGTTCAGCAGTCAAAACAGACACCTAAAATGTTTGCTGTTATGTTTGTGTGTGATGTCCCTGGGCTTTCAGCATTCATTAAAGGAACACACTACAATACACCTGGGCTTTAAGTGTGAAAAGTTAACAAAAGCAAATCATCAGAGACGCACTTAGTGTGTGTGTGGGGGGGGCAGATCTAGGCTTAGGGTGCTAATGTCCTCATGCATGTAATAATTACTAGAATGTAAAAAAGGGCCTTTTTGCTGATTGACATTGCACATTCTACACTACAAACAAGGTTTCACGAAAATGACCACATTAGATGCCAGTAAGCTTTTAGGGCCATGTGTGCCAATTAAACAGGTCCTTATCACTGGACTTTGAATCCACATCACAGTCCTGTTCACCTTCGACTAGGTTGTGCTGTTACTGGTGTACTTCAGGTTAGGCCAAGAGTCCTTATCATTCCTTCTTAATACACCCATACTGGTGGCGTGCTGTTTACTTTGGGAATATACAGTAAAGCTCTGAGCATGATATGAACGTGTGTTTCTATCAGGACTGATACCAGGCAGCTAGTTTGTGAGAATGCATACATAATGTGAGATACAGGTTGGAGCAACTTGGAGGTTAAAATAAAAAGGCTTTAACAGTTCTTACCAATCATGTCTCCCTGCTCGTGCACCATAACGGCTAGGTCTTTGAAGATTTCATTGATGTCTGTGATATCCGACTGAAAAATAACATACAATTTCTTAAGAGCAAAAGTTTAAATTCCAGTTATGGGCCGCTAATTGGGGGGGCAAACCAAACAAACAAAAAACATGGAACCTTACTTAGAATGTGTATAAATGAGATTATATATATTGTTCCGGTTGTTCTGGAAGGATCTCAGCCTTATGACTTTTATTACACCCTAAGGACTACTACGGTAACTAAATGCAAAACAATGCAAAATGTAAGACTTATAAATGTTAAAAGTTATAATGTTAAAAGTTGTAATATGGAGGGGGGGTCCCCATCTTCAGTTTCTTTAAGTAACTACAAAAACTACACATTAGATTCAAAGTAGGGACTATATCATTCATACTTATAACTAAACAACAAATCTTAAGAATAATAACTAAAATCCAAAGGACTATGGGTGAAGATCTCCAGTCCTGGAGGGACAGATTCCTACACAGTTTGGTGAGTTTCCTGCTCATTAGTTAAACAACAGGCTTAAGTGCTTAAGGCCCCTCAGTGCCACACTTTAAAGGGTCTTCTGGTCTACTTCACATTCCAACATTTCACACCACTGTTATACATGCCCCACCTCCAGCTGTCTAATGGATGTCTCTCTCTCCTGGATAAGATGTAAATCCTCCTCTGTGATGCCAGTCTCAAAACTCTGTTGCTGATTCTGGTTCTCACTAAAGAAAGAGAAAAAAAAAAACTAACATTTAAACAATGAAGATCAAGACAAATAATACAAATGTATTCTCTTTTTACAGCATGTCTGTGTAAGACTTGCACAAAATGAGTAATGAGACATAAAGCAAAGAATTTCCAGAGCAAAAATTAAAATCAAATTGCAAAAGGAATTGCAAAAAAAAAAAAAAAGTTTTATTTGCATGAAAAATAAAATTACATGACAGGTCTCAGAGTTGTCTAAATTTATTAAAACTATTAAATGTGAAACAGAACTGCAATTCTGTGATATGTCAGATATGACAGTCTCTGACCTCTCAAAAGGTGAAGGACTTCCTCCAAAGGTGTCATCAGCAAAGCCACCCTATGGACAAGATAAGTACTGCACGTTAAGGCAAGTCACATGACTTAAATAACCACTTCATACAAATATGTAGTGTTGATAGATTAAAGCAACTTATGTTTATAATAAAGACTCTATTATAATAGTTATAATTTTCACCTGTTTAAACACAAGCACAGCCTTTTCATCATTTCATGCTTTATTATTATTATTATTATTTTTTAGGAATGACACATTGTGCAGCTCTTTATAAACAATCTAGTATCCTGATAATCCCAGCTCTCCTTACCGAAACTCTGGAGCTAGCTCGAACTCTGGCCACAAACTCTTTCTCTTTCTCTGCTGCTTTCCTCTGGGCTTTTTGGAAAATGGCCAGGGCATTGGAAAAGTCGTTGACAAGCCGCTCTCTCTGTATCTTTCTTTGGCGCTGCTGGTAAAAAAGGGTTACGGACAATTTAACTGCTGTTCAACTGCACCACTACTTTACAATGTTAGAGTTTTGTGTTAACATCTTTCCACTTCACTGTAAGGATGTTTTAATACATTACTGGCCAGTTTCCCAGACATACTTTAAGCCTAGCCTTGAACTAATATGTGCCATGCAAATTCTTTTTAGCCCAGATCTAGGCTTAATGTAGGTCTGGGAATGTGATCTAAATAAATGGGGCCTGTTTCTAAAAACTGATAACCATTTCCTTTAAAAAAAGGGAAACGCTGAACTGAACATTGCACTCTACCTGATCAGTGGTCACCGGTAAAGAGGTGAACTCCTTCATGCACTTATCCGTTTCTTTAGCAAGCTGGTTGACATGATGCTGTTTCTGCTGCCTGTGTGTTTGTGTATGACAACAGATAGGTTCACACAATGTATTTATTATTCCTTGTGTAGCTTCACAGATTATGTAATAACTGCGGTATGTATCTGCTGGTTAAAGTGCATTGAGTGAAGAGTGTATTTTCAGTAGTGTGTGCATGTGTGTGTGTGTGTGAGTGTGTGTGTGTGTAGGGGGGGGGGGGGGGGTTGAATTTACTCACAGTCTCTGTCTGAGATCCGGAGTGTCCTTGTCTGTTCCAAGTTGGGTCACTATTCTCTGGATTTCAGATGCTGGTGGAAATAAAGATAAATATTATGACAAGCAACACAGACACAGTAATCACTGCCGGAGTTCTGTATTTAGTCCAGTTACTTTATTCACACTTCAGTCATTCTGTTACACATAGTTTGAGTTTGGTTTCATACTGCAATGGCTAAAGTTCACCAAATTGTACATATGGGGTTTGTCGAAAGCTGCTCAACAACTAAGTAGAGTAAATAAAGAAACTTGATGTGCACATGTATCGCAGTCAAAGTAATAAAAAAAACAACAACTTATTTTTTGTGATAATTAATGTAATTACACATACATTTAACCCACCAGGTCATCAAAAAAATTCAAAGATTTACAGTGGGGCCAACAAGTATTTAGTCAGCCACTGATTGTGCAAGTTCTCCTATTTAGAAAGATGAGAGAGGTCTGAGGTCTGTAAAATCATAATAGGTACACTTCAACTATGAGAGACAAAATGAGAAAATAAATGCAGGAAATCACATTGTAGGATTTTTAAAGAATTTATTTGTAAATTATGGTGAAACATAAGTATTTGGTCACCCACAAACAAGCAGGACTTCTGGCTCTCACAGACCTGTAACTACTTCTTTAAGAAGCTCTTCTGTCCTTCACTCGTTACCTGTATTAATGGCACCTGTTTGACCTCATTATCTGTATAAAAGACACCTGTCCACAACCTTAAACAGTCAGACTCTGTAAGGGTGACAGGACGACTGATCCGTGTTAAGGGAAGAATGAATGGGGCCATGTATCGTGAGATTTTAAGCCAAAACCTCCTTCCATCAGCAAGGGCATTGAAGATGGAACATGGCTGGGTTTTCCTGTAAAAAGCATTTCAAGGTCCTGGAGCGGCCTAGCCAGTCTCCAAACCTCAACCCCATAGAAAATTTGTGGAGGGAGTTGAAAGTCCGCGTTGCCCAGCGACAGACGCAAAACATCACTGCTCCAGAGGAGATCTGCATGGAGGAATGGGCCAAAATACCAGCTACAGTGTGTGCAAACCTGGTGAAGACTTACAGGAAATGTTTCACCTATGTCATTGACAACAAAGGATATATAACAATGTATTGAGATGAACTTTTGTTATTGACCAAATACTTATTTTCCACCTTAATTTACAAATAAATTCTTTAAAAATCTTAGAATGCAATTTCCTGGATTTTTTTTCTCATTTTGTCTATCATAGTTTAAGTGTACCTATGATGAAAATTACAGACCTCTCTCAAATAGAAGAACTTGCACAATCAGTGGCGGACTAAATACTTTTTGGCCCCACTGTACTATACCACAGTACATGTGACAAAATCCAACTACTCGCTATTGATAATCTGCTGTCATTGGTGCTGGTCATATGTTAAATTTTAAACCAGCAAATATATGAACAACAATGAAAAACAAATCTATCTCTGGTGTTTAATTCCCCCTGGTGTGAAACACTGTAAAACATGTTCCATCAGCATCGCAAAGAATTACAGTTAGAACTGGACAGAGGGTTTTAAAACTTTCAAAATGATCTGAAGTAAAGGAAATTTTGACTGACAGTTAAAACATGGTAAGCTCCCTTACAACAGGGACACATATGGAACACAATTCGACAATTACCTTGTTCATACTCATATATGTGTGTGTGTGTGTGTGTGTGTGTGTGTGTATATATATATATATATATATATATATATATATATATATATATATATATATATATATATATATATATATATACACATATACACACACATACACACACATACACACACATATATATACACACACACGATATGATAAAAGACATGAAATTGCTATTGTGAAGAAGGTAAAATAGGACAATATAAATAATTTGTTTATTACTACATAAACTAAATGAAAAGATAACTAGGCTGCCGCAGTTAGTTCTCATAGACGATGCAGACTGCACACTTTGACACTGGTTTGTCTGCAATTACATTATTTTGGCCCTGCATCCATAGTAGGTATAAACCAGACCTTATTAACCATTAAGAGAAAAGACTGTTCTTGTAGCCGTTAAATACACTTGTTAATAACCCAATACATTTGTCTACCTGCTTGATAGGAATAATAGTCATTAGTGGCAGCCCTACAGCTAACTAAACACAACACAATTCACTTTCAGTGCTAAACATCATATTCCACTCACTCTGCTGTGTTATACTCTGGATGTTTGCGCCGATTGTCAGAGCAAGCAGATTCGGATCTTTGGATCCAGACATGGTGAAAAATTAACCTTTCGGCTCCTCCAATCCTAGAAGGTGTACATAACAGAAAATATAACAGACACATCAAGCACCTCACATGCCACAGATGATCAGGCATTTGTGTTACTTTACACAGCAAGATAAAAATATGTTCACTGCATGATTTTCCATTTACAGTAGAAATTAGACAACGGTTGCTGATTTTGGGTCAAAGAACAGGTGACATTTTAATTTTCAGACATGCCACTGAAGAGTAATTTCTAAAGCAAATGGAAAAAAACAGTTGTGAGCTCAAATATTTAAACTCAGCAGACTCTTTGTACCCCCTCCCCACCCCTGCCCAACTGTTGGTGAGGAAACTCATCAGTTCTATTTTAGCCCTTAATGTTTAGTTCCCAATTTCTTTTAGGCTTTAGTTTCATTCTATTCTGTTTATTCAGCAACTGTATTACATTACTGCTACAGTCTTTCAGATCAGTTTCTATACTGATGATGAGTACAAGGGTGGAAAACACTTGTACTTTGTTACTGTTCTTAAGTATTACTGTGTTAAAATCAGAATTTTTTGCAAGTCTCAGAGAGTCCCTGTACACTCCGACACTAACTGGGTGCACATTTCAGACAAAGTTTGTGTGCATTTATTTTAGCATTTAACCTGCTGTTCCAAGATTGAGACTGAGAATTGGGATTTAGGGCTGTGTGCTGGACACGCACAGACGTGAACATAGACACCCTATAGTGGTCAAACTGGAATGTGTGAAGGTCAGTGTTGTGTTCTGGTCTGGTTGGTTGTGTGATGGTTGGTGTGGGGCAACAGATAACACCACTACCTGCCAGTGAGCTACCACACCATGTGGGAGACTGGGGTTCGATTCCTGGTCTGGGTGACTGTGCTGCGCTACACCAATAAGAGTCCTTGGGCAAGACTCCTAACTCTACATTGGCTCACCTCTGTAATACGAGTAACCTTGTAAGTCGCGTCAGCTAAATGCTGTAAATGTAAATGTGTTCTGCTTTGCCTCTAAGCACAATTAATGGAAAAGTGGACTAAAATAGGCAGGAATAGAAAGAGAGACTGGTGTAACCGTTCCCTGACAGGAATGGCGCTGTTATCAAGGCAAGGAGACAAATAATAATAATGCATGTCCGAGGAGCTTGTATGTTCTTGTTACTTTTTTTACCACTGCCTGTATGTATGAATGAATGAATTTAGATGCTCTCAATTTTAGACTAATATATTTTTAGTATTTTCCCTGCTTTCAGCTCCTGGACTAATAGCCAAGTCCTTCCTGAACTGAATTGAGTGTGTAAAACAGGAAAACACTACAACAACATGTAGGGCAGAGGTACTCCAGAGCTAGGGCCAGGCCTAAGCACCAGTGTCTGTAGGAGAACTCTGAACTCGGCCTAATGCTTTTCACTCCAGCTGCTTTTACTCCTGTCTTGACAATAATTTTACTGAAGGATGGCTTTGAGCGGTTCTACATCTGTCATAAGACACCGGGAGCTTCATCGTCTCATGTGAGACGCACCTGCTGAGCTTAGAGCCAACACCAACAATGCGGAAACTAACAAACACACCCAAAAGTGTTAGCTAGTCATGAGGTCCACTAAGGGTTCGACCTGCAAACAACCTTCCACCCATATAGATAGATGTCCCCTTCGTTGAAGACCATACAAAGCACGAAGGCCACTTATATATGCACTAATATGCAATAAGAAGCGAAAGCAAGCTGGCGACGAAAGTGCACACGCAAGAGAAACATCTACTAACGCTTACTAACACTTACACTGGCGACCATGTATTTGACTATACTCTACAATATCCCAGACACTTTGGGCGCTTTTCGCAGTACCTTACGGCTCTAAAAGCAGCTCCACAACCAATATATACTGTCGTTGGCTGTACTGGTTGTAATAAAATGTGTATTTTCGTGCTTTACCTCGGTTTTGTCGGAGTGAAACTATTCTCCACAGCAGATTTCCTCACAGCTGAAGTCCAGCCTGTCACGTGAGCGTCTGCGGGGACGCGATTGGTGAGTTTCAGGGATCTTCCGCCAGAAGGAGAATACGCTGTTTCTCGCACCCGTTTTCCGACAGCCCCGCCCTCCGCCTGCGCTGGGATTGGTTATCCACTAAAACGTATTGTATTAATAACAATACGTTTATAGTAATGTGAGGTATTATTACTTTTTACCGATTCTGTCTGTAAAATTGGGCCCCACCACTCTCCCTAATATTATATTTATTTTTAACTTTTTTTTCATTGGGTTCCTTTTTATGAGGCACAGTTTTCTGCATTGTGTTGAAATGCAGGTTTTTGCATGTCATAGGAGGCGCTCTAAGAACTATCCCTGCATAAAAACAACCAAAAAACTAAACTAAACCAAAATAAGCAAGCAAACAAACAAAAAAAAAAGTTAAGCTGGTTGACCATCTTAGCTCTCGACCAGCATAGGACATTTTTTTGTTTGTTTTTGAGTTTGGTCAACCTGACTGTTAGACCACCAGTTTGACCAAGATTGATCATGCTGGTTGCCCAGCATGACCAGTGAGATCAAGCATGACAAGCTGGTCAACCAGCATTAAGGTAAAGGTGCATGTATTTGTCATTGTACAGCGAAAATTAATCTGTGAAAATACCATCTGTGGTAGTGAACACACACACACACACTAGTGAACTTTATCACACCCAGATGGGCAGCCAACTCCAGCACCCAGGGAGCAGAGAGGGTAAAGGGCCCAACAGTGGCAGCGTGGGAATCAAACCCACAACCCTGTTATCGATAGCCCAGTGCTCTAACCGCATGACCAGCATTACTAAAAGCAAATGGAACCTACACTACGCTGGCCAAGAGCTGGATAACCAGCCAGCTTACCAGCAGGATATGTTTTTGTTTGGGTGACCAGTTTTTCAACCACCTTGACCAACAGTGACCAGCTTAGACCTTATCAGTTACTAGCAGAAGCTGGTCTTGAGCTGCATTTTTCAGCAGGGACAATGTGTGGAAAACATATGCATTATGTCTCCATTATGCATTGCACACATTGTGCTTTCACTACACAGATATAGTATGTATGAAATTGGTCTTAGGCTACCCCCTCTTGGGCCCCATCACTTTCACACACATAACAGAGACAGAAAAGTGACAAATAATAAAGTTCATGGATGAAAGTGTATTATTACTTTAGTTCTTCCAGTACACATCTTCTATCAAGCATTTAGATTTAGTTTAGAATAGAAAATGACAAAATTATAATGTTATTTTACATTTTTTTTTACTCTTTTGACTTTATTTTCTTTCTTTTTGTTTCTGAGAATTGGAAATTTCACACTACAGTTTAAATTTCTTGGTCAAAGACAGCTTCCTATACAACTATACAACTAAGTTGTAGTGTATTGATGCTGTGGGGACTGTACTCTTTATCACCTGTTCAAGTGGTTCTTGCTTCACATAACCATTATGTCATGGGGCAGTGTGTATAAAGACAATCCTGTTCTGTGGCGAGAACAGGTGAGAAGTCTGACTGCTGTATCATATCTGTCCTTAGATAATACATAATACCATAATTACCATAATGGTAACTGTAGAGGCGAGGGCTAATGTCTTTTTTTGTACGCTAAGCTGTTAAAGCCTTGGCATTGAATTAATATTTAAATTGATCTTAGCTCTTCAGTAAATACTACAAATAATCTAAATTCAGTGACTACTGTAAATAATCCTGTATCTTCTATGAAAACTAAAGTTCTGTGGTTGAGATTTGATTAAAATGGTGAGACACAGTTTTAATATGACAGTCACAATATGCTTTATAGATATGATTTGCTTCAAGCACAGCGTTGATTAATCAGAAAGGCACTACTTTCTGCCTTGTCTTCTTAGTCGCAGAAATCCAACTTGGACATTAGCGAACATCACTACTTCTTTTTCCTAGGTACATTTAATGGTCCTCCTAGCAGAAACAGTTGTTTTAAACAATGATCTACTACATGTTCAGTTTTGTTACACACACTGCAACATGTTTTTGTATGATTGAGTAAAGTTTTAAGATATTCCTAACCTGAAAAACATGTGTTCTAACTTTGTTTCTACAAAGCAAATGTAGGTTTTACATCTAAAAAATAAATAAAACTAAGATAATGGATACATTGAAAGGGTTCATACAGAAGTGACTGTAGTAAAGACATAGCACAGTGGTAATGCTGACCTAGTACACAAAATACACAAACACTATTATGTCTAATGTCTTAGTTAGAATTTCTATATGTTTTATTTTTTATGACACGTATTTATAACAAAGTAATTTTTTCAACAAAGAGGAAAGGATCAAATTTGCAGTCAAATTTCCAGTTGGCAATACACCGATCTAGAGCTATAGAGATAATGTTAAACAGAGATACAGAGCTAATCCTCTTTACACTGACTTCTTCAGTGTAAAGATAATCATAGCTGATTTTTTAAACCAGGGATAAGATATAGCATAAATAAAGGGATTGAGACAGGAGTGACTGTAGAAAAGGCATAGCATAGAGGTAATGCTCAGAGAGATGTTTTGGTTAGATTCTAAATTAATAAAAGTTGTGTACCCAGGGACCCAGCACACCAAATACACAAACACCACTATGCCTAATGTCTTAGTTGCTTTTAACTGTGACTTGCTAAATGATTTTCTTTTTCTTTGAGACAAAATTTTTTGTACTGTGTCAGAAATGGCCTTTGCATGTCTCAATGCCACTCTAAGAACTAAAATATATAGGCTTATTATCACAATACATGGCAGAAAAAAACTGAAAACAATATCAATGAGACCCCATGTATTATTGGCTGGCACTGCACACTGAAGGACACACACCAGCTTTCTTTCCCCCTTTGAATTACCAACATAAAGAATTACATTATATAACACTGCACAAACCCATCCACAACTTATACAAATACGCATTGTCTGCATCATATTTTTTGCCACATACAGGAAAGGATTCCTCAAGGCAAAAAAACGATCTATAGCTATTAAGACAATATTATACAGAGATACAGAGCCAATGATGGAACTGACAAAGTGAAAAACAGGACAGAGATTTTTCCCATAGTGCAAACATGTGTCAAGAATCATAACATTCTGCATTGGCATAATTAACCCTCCGACTATAAGGTCTGACACGGCCAAAGAGAGGATGATCAAGTTCGTAGGTGTGCGGAGCTGCTTGAAAAGTGCAATAGAGGCAATCACAACCATGTTTCCGCACACTGTGACCACAGAGATCACAGATATGTACAGAGACAGAATCAAATTACTGTAATTGAAATGAAATACCGCAGAGCAGCTTATGTTCTGAAGCGCAAGACACTGATTATTCAGATGGGCAAAGCCTGTTTCAAAGAGCTCTTCCATTAAGAGGACGCTATTTTTCCATTCCAGTGTGTGCCAAAACTGGAGGCCCAAGCACAAAAAACAGAGGTCCACCTTGCAGTAGAGTGCAGTTTGCTTTCTCACCTACATTTATACCCAAAGATTTCCCAAAGCTGCAGTAACAAATGGGAGTATACAGAGATTACATAATCACTTGTGATTATTGCATAAGAGGGTGCTTTAAGTCACCTTACATTCAATGAACACAGACCACAACATTAGCTACTCTTCCATTGGCTTTCTGTGCAAATAAAATAAATGAAAAAAAAACAACAAACTTTTCGGGGGTATTTTTTTGCAAATACAAGCATTTTACACAATTACTGTAAATGGTTGTTGTCACATAAGTTTTGGTTTATCTAAAAAAATATATCAACAATTAGGAAAAATTGCATTAGCTATGAAAAGCATAGCTTTAGCGGTGACTTCAATGAAAGCAAGCCAGTGTCATGAACAGGCTGAAGATTCGGGCTTTTACTAGCCAATGTCCAGTCTCTGGATAAGTCATGGCTGAGACTAGCGGTACCGGACCACATCATTCAGCCCGCCGAGATCTTCTCAACATACTGTATCGGACAGGACAGTGGAGTCGTGGAAGGCAAGGGGAGGACAATAATTATGTGAAAATGTTGTTTGTTGACTTTCAGCTCAGTGTTTAACACTATTATCCCTTCCAAACGCACCACCAAATTGGAAGCTCTTGGATTTCATGCATTCTTGCATCACTGAATGTCCAACTTTCTGATGAGCAGACCACAAGTGCAGGTAGGCAAACATATTTCCCACACCCTCACCCTCAGCACTTAAACCTCCCAAGGTTGTATTCTAAGCTATACCTATACTGCTATACCTACTGTACGCATATGGATATAAGGTCATGGTGTTGCCACATCAACTCCCTGGTGAAAAAGGGCCGCCAGTGTCTCAACCACCTCAAACGCCTAAAGAACTTTCCAAGGTGCTGCTGAACTTCTGTACTATCTAAAGCATCCTGACAGGGAATATCACAACCTTGTTTGAGAACAGCTCTAAGCAGGTCAGATAGGCTCTCTAGAGGGTGATGTGTGTTCCCTGACTTGCAAACCATCTACAGCAAGCGGTGCTGGACCAAGGCCAGGAAGAGAGCACTTAAACTGAGGTTGAGTGTGATCTCCCTCTGTGATCCAGTGAAGTCTGCATTCAGTAGTGGGTCCATCATATCATCTGCCAGCCCACAGGATTGTTTTTCAGGCCTTTATTCATCCCAAACCAACATGTACAAGAATCTAACAATTCCCTTACACTGCAGAGTGTAAGGCAGAGAGGGTTCAGGTACAGACCCTGATTTCTGAGAGAAAGGAGAGACAGGCATAAGCAGAAACATGAATCATTTGAATCAGTAATTTTAGCATTTTTTTGAATGTAGTAAAATGGGGACCTAACTTTAGGTCCTGCAAGGACATCCTATCCCTCTTTGGGAAGGTTTCCTAAGAGGAATCAGCATTTAAGTAACTTCTGTGATCCATGAGGACCTCAAGGGACTGAGTGTGGTGGAGCAGTGTTGGGGAGTAAGTCTATGGACTGGTTTATGGGAGGGTAACTTAGATCAATCTAAAGTCTGGCATACAGAAGTCTGTCACTCTCTTTCTCAGTCTCTCTCTCTGTCCTCCCTCTCCTTGTGCGTGGTTGGCTGGACTTGTGTAACGACTAGTAATGTGTCTACTATCTTTTTAAGATGCACCCAATGACAGTGTGCAGGCGAATAGTTGCACTGCGCAGCCAGACCACTGGACCTTGCTCTTCTTTCATTTATCTTAAATTTCTGTAAGTAATGCCTCTAAAGAGCTATGGATAGGTCTTCAGTTAATTTACAGACAAGCAATGCTATGAGATCAGGTTTATTATGAGTCAAAATAATACTAGTGGAATTCCGCCAGCATGAACATGTATGTACAGACAAGTTCTCTGCATCAGTGTCTAATAATTGGTAAACCTAAATATTTGAACCTTGCAACATAACATTAATATAGACATGCCAAATGACAATTATTTCATATGCTAATTCAAAATGATGTCATTAAGCTGCAGTCAGGTTTGCAAGAATGAGTATAGCCCCAAAAACAAGGGGATCAAGAGTAGGCACCACCAATCTCTGACACAGGGATGAATGCTCTAACAGCATGCCACTAGTTCTCTTTGTTCTTTTTCTAATCATAATTATCATTGTATGTTTATTTATTTGTAGTTGTTTGTTTGTTCGTTTGTTTTTGTTTGTCCAGTGGCAAATGAAGAAATCAGAGGGAGAAATTAGCTTGAGATTTTAACTTAACATTTTTTTTTCAGCTTAAGTAGGGTGGCCAGGTGGTGGCAATAACTCCCGAATCATCTAGGCATTGTCCTGCATCTCCCTCTGGTGGATCAAATGTCTTTAGTGTACAGCAGAAGCAACAGATTTGATCAGATACCGTTGTTGGAGACATAACCCCTTATTTAAGTTCCTATATTGTCGCTAGTACTCTTATTGAAATTGTTGATTACAATGCTTCTACAATGCAAATTATATTATACTATGGTACCTTGATACTAAAACAATAACTTATATGCACATATGAATTATTATTAGTAGTAATAGCTAATAAATCATTGATAGCTATGTAATAGATAATTGGTGTTCATTATTTAATTTGCTACCCAAATTTAGCTACTGATATAGCTCAGAGCTTCCCAATTCTTAATCATGTGGATTCAACTGTATTTAACTGTTTATTCATTTAGTCAAAGTTTAATCAATGTGTTCTTCATACATACATTAATGTAGCGATGTTCTCCTCTCCTTAATCTAGTGAACCTGTCACAGGGTTATACAGCCATCCCGTGTGTGTGTAAAAATGTGAAGCATAGTATTACAAAGGAGGCACATAATAAATACACAAAACATACATACAACATTAGCAGCCTAATTACTATGTATTTGTATATGCCGCATTACTTTAAAACTAAAAAGATTATCTGATAGATTACCTATCCAAAATGACAACTAAAAAATAGGTTAAATTAATTGAAAATTTATATTGCATAGAACTTGAAGGCAGAACTTTCAATGTAAAGAAATGACTATCACTGCCTTCTTGAACCAAGGATAAGATATTGCATAAATAATGGGATTAATACAAGAATTACTGAAGAAAAGACACATCAGATAGGTTATGCTGATGAAGGGGTTTGGGAGACTCTCTATATTCACTAGACACGTGTACCATGGGATCCAGCTAACCAAATAAACCAGCACAACAGAACCTAAAGTTTTGGTAGCCTTTAGCTCTGATTTCTTTTTCTTCTGAGAAACAGGTAACTTTGCTGTGTTGGAAATGGCGTTTGCATGTCTTAGGGCCACAGTTAGGACTCTGAAATATAAAATTATTATGAGGAGACATGGAATAATGAAGATGAATATCAAATCAACAAGACCCCAGGTGTTATTGATAGGCACTGCACATTCCCTCAAACAGATCACATTACCCACCTGTTGTTTTAAACTCCCAATATACATCACTGTCAGATTATAACAGAGTGAAAAGCCCCATCCAAAACTTATACATATTAGCATAGTTCTTACAGTCATTTTTGCCAAATAAAAGAAGGGGTTACACAAAGCAACATATCGGTCAACTGCAATTAGCACAATGTTATATAGTGACACAGTGCCAACAATTGTGCTGATAAAGTGATAAACAGGGCAGAGAGTTTTTGCATGATGTACACAAATGTCGAGAAGCATAACACACTGTACTGGCATCACAATTGCTCCAATTACAAAGTCTGACACAGCCAATGAGAGGATGATAAAGTTGGTAGGTGTGTGAAGCTTCTTGAAAATTGAAACAGAGAAAATTACAACCATGTTTCCACACATTGTCAGAATAGACATCACCAACATGAATAGAAAAACAATCAAATCACTGTAATTTAAATGAATATCTGCAGAGCAGCTCACATTCCTAAATGCAAGACAACGGTAATCCAGGTGGGCAAAAAATTTTGTGGTTGGATCAATTAAGTAATTTGCTTCAGAGTCCCATTTTTCCATTAGGTCATTTATGTCAAGGCTACCGGACCAAGCACATTTTTTAATAGATACTAAACTGTCTACTGTACTTATAAAGCCAAATGCTGTGCATTTGTCATCACTAGGGGGAGGGGACATCAGGGCATGCATTATCATGCAGCAAGTACAGAATACATTTAAACATCATTAATCTTATAATGATCAGCTTCACATTTTCCTGAATATGTATGTAAGTATTCCATGCTTTAATAATAATAATAATAATAATAATAATAATAATAGACCGTATGCAAATCCTAATCAATGAGTCACATTGTGTAACACAAAATTGCTTGTTCAGGTAACACAGACAATCTTGCTCACACAATGTGAATGTGAAATATGTTGGACTGACATGTTTTTGCTTGTTCATTCACAGTAATTCTACTTTTTTGTCTCAGTAAATAAAAATTTTAAATCAGGCAAACAAAATGTTTTTGCCTTTTCACAGTGTGGAGAAAATTTTTAGGCTGGCATCCATGTTTGTTTTCAATGAAATCATTTGCACGTGATGGATTAAATAAATGTAGGGGCAGCCTTGTTGAACACCACATTACACTTCTAGGTTCAAAAAAGCCTCATTTACAACAAAAGTGGGAGAAATGTATCAGGCACAGTATGATCTAAACCAATCAAGAGTCTGTCTTTCCAAACTAGTAAAATCAGTTCATTCTATACTCTGTATAGAACCCTGGGATTGAGGAAGTGTTTAATACTTTTATAATCATGGCCGAAAACATGGCTCCTGCACTCAGAAATACACCACCAAAATGCACATACCCAGACATATGTTGCTTTCTTTTGTTTGCATTGGAACAACACAAAAAAACAGAAAAAAATGTCAAATCTGATATCATTCCCCACAGAACTCCAGAAATGGACTGGACTGAATTAAAGGCACCTTTTCACAATTGTAAAACATAATTGGAATATAATCAAGAGATGGTGTGTAATTTGTATTCGGGGCAATTAACAGGTGCGGGCAAAATGAAAATCACACATTCAACCAGTTTAAATGGAAGAAGTAAACTCAATCTTGTGTCTGTGTACCACACTAAGCAATAAGAAAAGATAGAAGCACAAATGTCATTTCAAAGTTTATACAGCCCAAGGCACTGTAGTTAACCTCCTTCCACATGGACGAAAGAGAAGAATTGACAGAATATTTTAGTGAAGGATTGTTCAAATGGAGGCTAAATAACCTCAATCAACTTCCAAACAAATTTAAACTCATCTGGTACAACAGTGTCAGCTCACACTACCCATCACCATCTGAATTATGGGACATCTCTCTCTGACATCTAATAATGTCATGGGGCCAAATATGACAGAGCCAGACCCATACCCAGAAATGGTTTAAGACAAAACACTGAAGAGTTCTGAAGTTGTCAGCAACAAGTGCGGGAACAGTGGTGGCTCAGCAGTTAGAGCTCCAGGCTATTGCTGACAGGGTTGTGGGTTCGATACCTGGGCTTGGCAAGCTGCCACTGTTAGGCCCTTGAACAAGGCTCTTCATCCTCTCTTCTCTCCGCAGCAATGGCAGCAATGGGGGCCCAACGTCCACAAGTAGGGCTTGTGCCTACAGCTCAACACCATGCAGGGCGTAGTATATTTGCCAGAGAACACCAAGAGTGGCAGATTTGCCATTGCGCCCTGTGCTCTTTAAGGATGAGAGCAGGTTCACACTAAGCACATTCTGCTGCCTGCAACATCTTCCAGAGTGACTGGTTTGCAGAGAGTCAGTAATGGTGTGGGAAAGCATTTCTTTGGAGAGCCACACTAGCCAGAGGTATCCTGACTGCCAGTAGGTACCGGGATGAGATCCTCAAACCCATTGTGAAACCATATGTTGGTGCAGTGGGGTTGGGTTCCTTCTGATGCATGACAATGCTAGGCCTCAAGTAGCTAAAATGTATCAGCAGTTCCTGCATGATGAAAGCATTGATGCTATGTACTGGCCTGCTCATTCCCCAGACCTGAATCCAATCGAGTACATCTACATCATGGTACATCACGTCTTGTTCCATCCACCACCACCACATTGTACCACAGACTGTCTAGGAGTTGACTGATACTTTAATCCAGGTATGGGAGGAGATCCCTCAGGAGAACATCTGCCTCCTCATCCAGAGCATGCCCAGGCATTGTATGGAGGTCATACAGGCATGTGGAAGACACACACACTAGTGAGCCTTATTTTTGAGCCTAAGTCTTGAGGAATTTTCACTGAAGTTGGATCAGCCTGTAATTTGATTTTCCACTTTTATTTGATGATTCCAAATCAAAACCTCCATGGGATAATAATTTTGATTTACATTGATCTTTTTTATGTTATTTTGTTTTTTATTGTTTTATTATTTATTTTATGTTCAACGCATTTCACTATGTACTGAATAAAGATTTTTATCTGGCATGTTCATTTATTGAGATTTAGGGTGTGTTATTTTAGTGTTCCCTTTGGTTTTTTTTGAGAAGTGTATTTATTGTTTAAAATGGCAACTCAATTTCTTGTTCACAAATAGGCCAGGTTAAATGATAATTTTAAGATGTACTGTAAAAAAAAAAGCCATTACGGATGATTTGATATTAAATGCTAGAACAAATCATTATCCACAGTGGTGGTGAATGGAACCGGATGTCTAAAGACTGCAAGAACTGGTTCAGAATGGTTAACCACTAAATGTATGAGACACAATTTACATTTAACATTTTAAGAGTAAAGGAATAGTAAGGTAAGGGAATAAATAAAGGGAATTTTGAGGCAAAATGGTGTCCACAGAAAACATATTTCTGCCACTATTTTACCATCATCACCATTACATAAAAAAACCTGAGGGTTCACTGGTGGTTTTGGATAGTAAACAAAATGTATTTTATGCTGTAGTCATAGCAACATCTGGTTTCCATCACCATCACTATCAACAAAAAGCATGTAATAAATAAAATATACCTTATTCTCTACAAAAATTACAAAGCAACCTGTGTGCTACATAACACTGAAAAAAGTTACTTATTCAGATAGACAAAGTAGAACACAAATACAGTATCTTACAATATCCACACAATAGATGTCAATTAATCAAATAAATGATGAAATGTGAAAATAATTTGAATTCAATGATTATTCCTCTTTGAAAGATCTCAAGCTAAAGTATCATCTTTTTCATAAACAATAAATTTTGCTTTGCTAAATGCATTTAAGATACAAAAACATTTGTGTCAGAGGATTGAGGAGCAAATATTCTTAGTGTAACAATGAGATAGAGGGATTTCCTGAACCATGGATAGAAGAGGCCATATATTAAAGGATTTAAAGTTGAATTAACATAGCCCAACCAGACAAACACTTCAAAAAGAACTGCAGGAGTGGAGAAGTTAATGTAAGGATCAATTAAAGAGTTAACAAAAAAAGGCATCCAGCAAAGAATAAATGCTCCTACAACAATGGCAAGAGTTTTTGCTGCTTTGTTCTCATGTTTCACACTTTGAGAAATGATTGTCCCATTTGTGCACTGTTTTGTGCCTTCAATTTTCCTCGCATGCTTTTTTGACACCAAAAAAATTTGAGCATACAAGCAAACCATGACTAAGCATGGCAAAAGGAAACCTATCAACGTATCCAAAGCCCCCCACAATGCATTGAACAAAAGGTTACAACTCCCCATGCAGGAAATTGACTCTATATACTCGTCCAGACTTGCTGTGTTTGCTTTTGAATACATGAGGCCGTAAGAATACACTGCAGCTGTAGCCCAACTCAGAGCTACCATTAGCCACGCAATGGGAATGGTTATTCTTGTAGGGTAGTGAAGCGGATGGCATACAGCTTGATACCGGTCTGTTGCAATGCAAATCAGGTGGAAGATAGATACAGAGGTCAGAAACATGTCAAAACTAGAGTGCAATAAACAGAAGGCTTCTCCAAAGTACCAGCAGCCATCCACAGACCGGATCATGCTGAACGGCATGACAATCATGCCCAGCAACAAGTCAGCCAGGGCTAGAGACATCACCAGTATGTTTGTGGGTGTGTGCAGTTGTTTAAAGTGTGCTATGGAGACAATAACTACAAAGTTCCCTAGAATAGTCACTGTCATTGCCAAAATCAGTAAAAAATAAAACACAGATTTAGCTGTCACACTGTAAAAGCCTTTCACACATGAGACATTCAATTCAGGATAACAGTACTCATTTAAATCTGCTTCTTCCATTAAAGATGAATTTATGGCTTGCAGCATCTTGCAGTTCCCCTTCACATGAAGAGAAAATGTATAAAATATAGAGAGCAGTCTTTGAGACACTGTTCTGCAGTTCCAGGAGATGGTGTACAGAATGATCCCCAGTTGCAGAAAAAGAGGAACTTATATTTGCTTCCTTCCTAAGGAAATAGAACTCTAGGGAGTTTAAATGCTGTCATGTAAAGCCTCTTTCTCAGGTTTAAAATTAGCATTTTGTGGCCTTTCATTCCTATCATTTTTGTCAGAAATATCATATGATATATGAAAATGTTCTCTATTTGGTTGTTGAATAAAATTTTAAGTTGACAATGATCTATATGGACAAAATGTAAAATGTAAAATGTAAAATAATTATTAGCTATAATGAATCACCAATATTAGTAAAAAAAAAATAAAACACAGGTTTAGCCATTACACTCTAAAAGCCTTTCACACTTTTTGCTTCTTCCATTAAAGATGAATTTGTATCTTGCAGCATCTTGCAGTACATGAACGTACTTTGTCCAAAAAGACCCCCAAAAAACTGGATGTATCGTAAATCTTAATTCCTTTTACCTATAGTGTGTCTAACACTCATAGCACCTGTGCTAGATGCCCTAGCACATTAGATACAACAATATTTTTCCTATATATTAGCATTTTATTTGACCTTACCCGTATGTGTTTTTAGTGTTTGTGTATATATATATATATATATATATATATATATATATATATATATATATATATATATATATATATATATATATATATATATATATATATATGCTGTATTATGGTTTAAATATAAATACTCAAATAAATAGTTAAATATTAATTTACAAAATAATGTTTTTAATGATGATGATGATACCATTTTATGGCAGTTTCATTGTCAATGTTCAGTTTGATTCTGTCTGTAGTTTTTTCAGTTTTCTCTGTGTGTATTCTGGCCTGAACTGACACTATTGTTTCAGAATGCTGTATGTGGCATAGAATGGCATTATCACTCTACACAGACATTTACGGGTGAGTTCCAGTATCTGCTAATCTAATTAGCAGTGCTAAATAATGTGTTAGGATGTGCAATTGGCTCCCACTTTCTTGCCCTATTACTTCGGAAGCAGGGCCATGACATAAACAACATTATCAAGAAAATACAAATTACTAATGGTACAGCTTCAAATATGGAGTTTTGAATGGCAAAGGGTTATTGGAGGCTATTTTTTTATTAGATGCTCAAAATTTATTTGATGTGAATGTTTCATGTGACTGTGTTTCTGCCTACCTCTTTTGTTTGGTAGATAAAGCAGGGTTCCAATAGTAAATATAGCTTTAACTTAAAAAATGACACGGGCTTCCTAAGACTTTTTACTGTAGAAGTCTCTATAGTGCACCCAGATCATGGCAATGGCTGCTATGTGTGGAGGGTCTGTTATATTTTGCTCCAGCTATTTTTCATATTTCATTGATATCATCACCTCACCCTTCCACCACTTGCAGATGTAATGCAGTGTAGAAGGAGAATAAGTTTCACTTTCAAGTTTATGTAATACCTGGAAAAGTGATGTATTTTTCTTTAACAAAATTTCAATACAAGAACAACACAGTAATAAAATTATAGTCACCATGTATGTT
The DNA here is from genome assembly GCF_030463535.1 of Salminus brasiliensis. Taxonomy (NCBI): domain Eukaryota; kingdom Metazoa; phylum Chordata; class Actinopteri; order Characiformes; family Bryconidae; genus Salminus; species Salminus brasiliensis. Next base: position 30,097,714 of record NC_132878.1, read on the forward strand.
ACTGAACGACCCTCATACATACAATAAAGATGTTTGCTTCGCAGAATTACTGAAGTACTAAGTTCCTTGAGTTTGTAAAGCGACAAATGTACCTTAATATGATCATTTTAAATGCTTTCTGAAAGCGTGGATAAAAGAAACCATATATTAATGGATTAAACATGGAATTAAAATACCCAAACCAAATCAAGGCATCAAAAACATCAACAGGAGTTGAGAAACCAAGGAATGGGTCGATTACAGTGGTAAGAAAAAACGGCAGCCAGCACAGCAGAAACACTCCCATAACGATGCCTAGAGTTTTAGCTGCCTTTCTCTCCCTTTGTTCTTGGTTTTTCTCACTAGACATCCCCACAGCTGTTCTGTCAGATATCATTCTTGCTTGTTTTCGTGCAACATGGAATATTTTAAGGTAAAGGCAACTCATTATTGTTCCTGGAATGTAAAAGTTAAGAAGTGGCGCAATAACACCCCATTCCTTATTGAAAATCAAAACACAGTTTCCGACACAGGGGTTTAGCATTTGTTCGTCCAGGCCCATAATGTTTACCTTGGAAAACACAATCCCAAAGCTAAACAAACATGAAAATAACCAAATGATTGCAATGCACACTGCTACACTGGCATTTGTCACCTTCATCCTGTAACTCAAAGGCTCACAAATGGCCAGGTACCTGTCAACAGATACTAAACATAGGTGCAGAATAGAAGCAATACTAAGGGTCATGTCTAAACTTGAATGTATTTGACAGAAGAAATCACCCAAGAACCAGCAGCCTTCCACCCATCGCACCATACTGAAAGGCATGACCATACAGCCCAACATACAGTCCACCAAGGCCATGGAGAGGATGATGAGGTTAGTTGGAGACTGTAGCTGTTTAAAGTGAGAAATGGAAACGATGACAAGCAGGTTCCCAAAGACAGTCATGAGGATGGCAACCAGCATGAAAACATACATGGCCCCTTTGAGCATGAAGAAGCGATGCAGCCTGGGGCAGGAGTCAAGCTGGTGTGGGAAGCACAGAAGTACATTGTCCACATCGGTTTTATTCATGAATAGGGTGTCCATCCAAGCCATTCAAAAGTGTCTTTCTTTAAAGTGCAAAAACCTGCCCAGATGAAATGAAAATAACATAGAAATATCAAACAATATAAATGTCAACTGTCAAAAATAAAAATTAGATTAACATATGAATATGTATAAAATAACATGTATAGCAAGCAGATAATCCATGCATGGCCACAAATGGATGCTCCCTTCTGCATGACGGCTTATATACATCTAGGTTTCTGACGTTTCGCCCTATAGAAAGGCTTCAACTTGAATTCTTTTCATTCCATGAATCCAAGAGGTCGTTAGCACTGGAGGTTGGAAAAGGTTTCAACCAATCAGCAGGCTAGTTGTGTTATTACTTTAAACGTTTGTTTGTCTAAGCGCTGATGTAGCACACAGACAGTCAGAGCTGACTCTAATTGGCCCTAAGCAAATTTTTTGCCCTTAGCAGATTTTTAGGGGCCCTACTGCCCCCTACTTCCCAGCCACATTCTCAGGCACTTTCCCATTGTTATAACCCAGTGTAGGTCAGGCCATAACTTTCTCATCAAATACCGGGCACAATTTAGGGTTATGAACCAGTATGAATTTACTGTAAATTTCATTGGTCATTGGAAATTGGAAATTAAATTTCAAGGGTCATTGTTTTGCTCTGATTTGAGACTTAAGTGTCTCAACAATGGAACCCCCTTTTTTGTATTTACTGTAATTAGTTTTTTAAAGCCATTTCACTTATACCTTCTACAATACTGATTAAATAGAATATGATATATATCATATTATCTATTGTGTCAAAGTACTACAGCTGTGATAGAGAAAACAATTGTATTATACAGTGATTTAAATAAAGCAGTGACTGTACTAATTTAAAGTTGATGTTGAATAATATAATATGAACACAAATTCTCTCTCTCACTTCTGATACACACACATACTATTTATGATACAATGTTTATATGTATCTTAGGCAGTGCCTAGGAGACCAGTTATCACCTCTAACAGGTCTCTGACTAATCAAAGGTGTTAAAGAAACTAGTTCTGCTCATTTAAAACAAATGACTAAACATGAGCTTATTTCATGTTTCTAAATGGCTTCCTTAATCATTAACCATATAGTCATGTATGTCATATGACCAGACATGAAGATTTTACGTTCATGACTTAAATCGTACTGTATTAGTATTACACAAGTATACCAATGTGAAATATTCAAGCATTGTTTTAAGTACATTCTGGGCCTTTAATAAATTAGCAGAAACTTAGGAGACATCTCTCATCTCTCTCCATCCTTACACCACTACAGCCCATTCTTGCATATAAGTGTCAGGTCCGCGTCGCCACGCCCACCCCAGGGGGCGATCCCGAGCCACGGTCCACAGGCTTCAAGGTCCAGGACTTTTATGTTGACAGCCATTTATATATGATGCCATGTTTTCTGTCTAGTCCATGTGTGGTTCATTTACATGTATATAGTGTTCTGATTAGTTTCACCTGGGAGCTGGGGTATATAGGGAGCTAAAGCGAACCCCTCCTCGCCAAGAATTACACTTGCTACGGCAAGCTGTATGGTTGGCTTCATGTTCCAGAGATTCAAGACTGTCTATGGTGTTTCTCTAGAGGACGTTCTATGAGAGTCTGTTCACGTTCAGGAGTATATTGCTTCATGTTTGCTGGTTCGTTGCCTTGAGGATTCGGCGGCTGATCCCTTAGTTTCAAGTCAAGTAAGTTTAGTTGTGCCTGACGAGCACGGTATTGTGTTTGTTTTGTGTTACTGGCCCTGCTGGTGACGTTTGGGTCTAGCATTATCTTCCCTGTCTCGCCTGGCTCCCTGGCTACCTACCAGCCTCAAGTTGCTTTCATGTATTGCCCAAGTTAGTTTGTCATGTTTGTTATGTTTATTCGTTATCCCTTGTTATTGCTGCGTTCTTGTGTTTACCTCTGTTTTGTTTATTAAAATCTTGCATCGCACCGTCCCTGCGAGTGTTCGCCTGTCATTGATCTAGCCAGTCATGACAGAATTCTTGGCCTTAAACCCCTGAACAGCGGGGATGGGTGCCCTGAATCTGCCTGCTCGCACCCAAGGACGAGTCTTGGGGCAGCAGCACCACACTCCACAAAGTGTGTCTGAGACCGTTGGTAGCCTGATGCAGCAAAATAGCGCTCGCCATCAGGCTCGACCAGCTCTCTGGTCGTCCCACCTCCACCAGGCCCCGGGGTGCTGGGGGGCCAGGTGTTGGTGGAGAAGGGCTAACCCCTCCTATAGCTCATAGCCATGCCACGTTCCCTAGCCATGCCACGTTCCTTAGCCATGTCGTCCAGCCCGCAGCCACCTCTGTCAGAGGACCTCTGGACAGCGAACCCATGGAGGTGGGCAAGTGTCACCTCACACCCTCGTCCGTGCCCATGGTCCCTACCCTGGTGGCAGCACCCAGTACCTCTGTCAAAGCCATTGCCTCCAAAGCCATGGCGGCGCCCCGCGCGCCCAGTCAAGTCACGTCGGCGCCCAGCGCGCCCAGTGAAGTCACGTCGGCGCCCAGCACACCCAGTCAAGGCACGTCGGTGCCCAGCGCGCCCAGTCAAGCCATGTTGGTGGCCCAGCCCGCCTCTCAAGCCACGTTGGCGAGCTGGGCAGCGTCCCTGCAAGTGTTCGCCCATCATTGATCTAGCCAGTCATGACAATAAGTGATATATTTTAAATGGTTTAAGGTCACTTACCCTTACAGAAAAGTGAAGAATCGGACAGAACTGACCACAATATTTATTATATAGGCAAAAGATGTCACTGGGAATGAATAAATCCATTGCAAATTAGATTCATTACCAAAATGTACAAACTTTCAGCTGTTTACAATAAACCAATCAAACAAGAACCATTTAAACAGCTCAACACAACCAACAGAAGAAGTGTTTTCTCCAAACCAAACACAAACTGCCACATTTAATGACTACTGCTGTCTCTTAATCAACCCCATTCATGACAAGTGTCTTTATTACTTAATAGATCGGCATTTGCGGCTGTTAAGACTTGCCACAAATGTCATACATAGCCATCCTCTGGCAGCGTTCCTGAGGAATCAGTCCATTTCTCATGGGCAGTGGCTATAGGGTTTATATCAGACAACTGTATTAGCAGCTTCTAGGATGTCTTCTGAAGCCATGTTTGGACTTTGAGGTATGCTTGGATCACTGCCCTGTTGAGAGGACAAATAATTCAAATAATTTTTTTTCAGAGCATTTCCTGATCCTTGATTGAATCCATCTTACCCTCCACATATTGCAGGTTTCCAGTGCCAGGCGAAGTGAATCAAACCAAGAGCATCATGGATCCTAAACTATTACATTTTTTACTTTAAGCACAATGGATTTACTATAACTGAACACATACTGTTCACATACTGTTCTAAACTGCACTCTCACATCAGCAACAATTCTAGTGCCTTTTATCTTCCATAACTTCAGTTTATTTTATTCCTGTATGAATCTATGGCATAGATACCTCAGGTCACTTAAGTTGACTTTTTATTATTGCTATAAGTGGGTTTTAAGACTAGTTAATGTCACAGGTTTTTGAAGATGATGGAAGAAGTTTTATGTTTTGTGGAGTGACAAAACAAAACTGGAATTTTCAGGCCTGTGGATTAGCAGATCAATATAATAAAAAAACCACACTGCCTACATGGTGGTGGCTCTGTGATGCTCTGGGGCTGCTTTGCTTCCTTTTGGCATTGGAAACTTGATTTACGCACTGCCATCATCTCCAACATCATGTGATGTTAACCAGATTTTTTATCCACTTATATCAATAATAAAATGTTTGTTTGAAAATTAGCAGCTATATGATTCACAATGCTACGCTACACAATGACCTGCCTAAAGCTGCCAGAAATGTCACACCTCTGAGGAGTCTTTTGGCTCATCATTTAAATGATTTGACTGAGGTTAGCCACAGACTTGAGTGACCTGAGGTATATATACCATGCACAATGAAACTAAACTATTTTGATTCACATTGGATTAATTGAACCTGAGATTATTGTATCTTATTTTCTATAAGGTAAAATGCACCAGAATCTTTACTGGTGTGAGAGTGCACTTTAGAGCTTTAGAATAGTATCTGTTGAGTTATATTGAATCCAGTGTGCCAGATTAAAAACTGCTTAAAGTCATAAAAGTAATATGGACAAACAAGTAGTACGAAAAAAGTAAAGCAAACAGTACATGCAGGACAAAATCCATTGAAGGTGGGGAAACAAAGTGAACCTGATATGAACAGGAAAAAACATTACAGCTATAAAATACACACTATACATAACATTTATTTTTAGCTACAAATGAAATTGAGGACAGCAGTGGCTGTTTTCAAACTCTGATGAACACAGAGGAACCTTAATTAAAAATGACAGCCAGGCCTTCATACAGTCTACAGAGATGTGCATTTACTTTTAAATAAAATGTAGTATACTTTTTCTTTCCTAATGTTATTATGAATATTCAGTCATTTTATTGCATAGTGCAGAGAATGAAAAATGGATCAATAGAAACAAAAAGAATAACCATGGATCTTGACCTCAAGGTGAAGCCCCTGCATGGGGTTAAATTTTTTTTAAAAAGCTGAGGCTTTGGAGTAACTTTGTGTTTAGTTCCCTCTCAGCATTTGTCTCTCAAGCTGCGGGAGAGTTTTTACTTGTCAACTGAGAAGCTCAGCTAGCAATAAACATATTCGACTGTGGTATTTTTGTGATGACAGCTATTTTGTTCATTCAGCAAATCTACTTTTGCAATGTCCTTATAAGTTACCAGAAACAGATAGTATTTGCTTATTCTTCACAATTTACAACCCAATATCACTTTTGCAAGAAGTCTGTATAAAAGATTACTCACCACTCACATCTACTATAGACATGAATTTGTGGGGAATAAAGTATTATATTCTAAGCTATGGTGCTGTTATGCAGTATATGTTTTATAGTGATTACAACAGAAGATTATTATTGAAGACAATAATATTTCTAAACTTATTTCTGCCCGTGAACCAATTCAGAATTAGAGTAATAAATTATTTGCATTATTGAGGTGTAGAACTTTTGATATGATGATCTTAAATGCCCTTTGAAAGCGAGGATAAAAAAAGCCATAGACCAAGGGGTTGAATGTTGAATTGAGGTACCCAAACCATACCAGGGCATCAAAAACATCTAAAGGGGTTGGAAAATTAAGCACTGGATCAGTTAAAGTAACAATGAAAAATGGCAGCCAGCACAGTAGAAAAATTCCCATGACAATGCCAAGAGTTTTAGCTGCTTTTCTCTCCCTCTGTTCTGCTGAATGGACCACCATTCCACCATTCTGTCTTACAGTCAACCTTTCAGACATTATTTTAGCTTGCTTTCTTGCAACATGAAATATCTTAAGGTACAGAGAGCTCATGATAGCCCCTGGAATGAAAAATGCCACAAGTGAAAGAATAACACCTGACTCTAGGTTAAAAATCAAAGCACAGTTTCCAACACAAGAAGCTTGCATTAAAAGGTTCTCCAGACCTGTAACATTTACTTTAGACAGAACAATCCCAAAGCTATATGTGACTGAAAACAGCCATATCACTACGATGCACACTGCCACTTTGCCATTTGTCACCTTCGTCTTGTAACTCAGAGGTTTACAAATAGCCAGGTATCTGTCAATAGATACCAAACACAAGTGCAGAATAGAGGCAATACTGAGGGTCATGTCTAATCCAGAATGTATTTGACAAAAAATCTCTCCCAAAAACCAGCACCGTTCCAACCATCGCACCATACTGAAGGGCATGATCAAACAGCCCAACAAACAGTCCACCAAGGCCATGGAGAGGATAATGAGGTTGGTTGGAGACTGCAGCTGTTTAAAATGAGAAATAGTGATCATAACCAACAAGTTCCCAAAGACAGTCATAAGAATAGTACCCAGCATTAAGAAGTACATCGCCACTTTAAACACAAGAAAACGGTGTTCTCTGGGGCAGGAGTCAGGCTGGTGAGGGAAACAGAGCAGTGCATTGTCTGCATTAGCATTAGTCAGATTCATAATGTGGGCATTGATCCAAGCCATCTAAATGTGTTCTTCCACAAAAATAAACTTTCACAGCTAAAAAAATGCAGTACTTCTGTACACAAAACTAAAGAAAATATAATGGTTAAATGTTAGCATGTTTGCTTAAATAGATTCTGGATTTAAAAAGGTAACACACCTTCACCAATAAGATTGCTTTAATATGACATCATTCCATGGCCAAACATGCATTGGCTGTTTGTGAAAGTATCTGGGTTGGTACAAATGGTATAGCTAAATCTCCTACAATTTTCAGTTTGTAAAGTGATTTTAATGTTTAATGTAATGAAGATTGCATTAAAAAACATTGTTTTTGTTACCTATAACTATTTATAACAATAATCTGTATTTCTACTGTTTGTAAATATCTGTATTTTTTAGTATCGTGAGGGACTGCACAGTTGTTCACTCACCGTCACACCTGTGTAATGTGTAACACATTTTTTTTTTTTAAGATTTAAAATGCAGCCACAATTCCAACAGTGTAGAGCTCTTCTTTTGTCTGTTGCTTTAATATTCTTTTTAAATTATGTAATACTTCAAGTTCTTTTTACATGGAACTTCACGTAAAGCACCCTGGATGAATGTCTGTTTAAAATTTGAATTTATATACAAACATATTAAATAGTATAATACTTAAAAGAACTTATTATAATAAGTTGTGCTTAATAAATAAGTATTACTTCTATAGCTACACCACATGATAGCTACACCATATGCCAACCAACCAAGGAACTTTCACAAACAGCCTCTGCCAGGAATGATGTCATATTAAAGCAATCCTATTGGTGAAGGTGTGGAACCTCTTTTAATCTAGAATCTATTTAAGGGAAGATGTTACTATTCAGCCTTTATTTTTTCAGGTTTGTATGTGTAAATAAAAAGTACTGTATATTGTTAGCAGCAGCTGTTGATAGTTTTAATAAGTTAGTATATTCTTTCCCATATGTTAAAATTTGTACAATGTTGTAATCTTTCTTATGATCTATATTTTAATTTTGAAGAAGAGATTTCCTGAGCCTAAGTTTTGTTTTGTGGAAAACACATTTAAGTGGCAAGAATGGACACCCACATTACAAATCTGACTAATGCTAATGCAGACAGTGTGCTACTCTGCTTCCCACACCAGCCTGACTCCTGCCCCAGAGAACACCGTTTTCTTGTGCTCAAAGTGGCGATGTATTTCTTAATGCTGGGTACTATTTTTATGACTGTCTTTGGGAACTTGTTGGTTATGATCACTATTTCTCATTTTAAACAGCTGCAGTCTCCAACCAACCTCATCATCCTCTCCATGGCCTTGGTGGACTGTTTGTTGGGCTGTTTGATCATGCCCTTCAGTATGGTGCGATGGTTGGAAGGCTGCTGGTTTTTGGGAGAGATTTTTTGTCAAATACATTCTGGATTAGACATGACCCTCAGTATTGCCTCTATTCTGCACTTGTGTTTGGTATCCATTGACAGATACCTGGCTATTTGTGAACCTCTGAGTTACAGAATGAAGGTGACAAATGGCAAAGTAGCAGTGTGCATTGCAATGATATGGCTGTTTTCAGTCACATTTAGCTTTGGGGTTGTTCTGTCTAAAGTAAATGTAATAGGTCTGGAGAACCTTTTAATGCAAGCTTCCTGTGTTGGAAACTGTGCTTTGATTTTTAATAGAGAGTGGGGTGTTACTGTATCACTTGTGGCTTTTTTTGTTCCAGGAACTGTCATGAGCTCTCTGTACCTTAAGATCTTTTACGTTGCAAGAAAGCAAGCTAAAATAATGTCTGAAAGGTCTACTGTGAAACAGAACTCTTGTGGAACCAAGGTCCATTCATCAGAACAGAGGGAGAGAAAAGCAGCTAAAACCCTTGGCATTGTCATGGGAATTTTTCTACTGTGCTGGCTGCCATTTTTCATTGTTACTATTACTGATCCATTCCTTAATTTCTCGACCCCTTTAGATGTTTTTGATGCCCTGGTATGGTTTGGGTACCTCAATTCAACATTCAACCCCTTGGTCTATGGCTTTTTTTATCCTCGCTTTCAAAAGGCATTTAGGATTATCATATCAAAATCTCTACACCTCAGTAATGCAAATAATTTATTACTCTAATTCTGACTTGTTTTACAGATAGAAAATAGTTTTAGCATGGTTTAATTTTTTTGCATTGTCCAGGCTTTTTGTGTCTAATGAATCTGGGTAGGCTCTGGGCTTACAGTGACCCTGACCATTAAAAAAAGATAAGAAGATGAATGAATGGTATTTGCATTTTGGCATTTTAGGCTGCCCTGTGTGAGAGTTTCCTACTCTCTCTGGGAAAAAGATTGACCAGTGGTTGCATATAGATGTACACACATAAAGACCAGTAGTGGCAGACATGAAGGTGAAGGCATATTGGTAAAAAAGTGGACATGGGGTCTCTTATACAATCTTTTTTTTTATAATAGTGGCACTATGCTGAATGACTTACTGATATAGTCAGTAAACAGCTGCTACCCCTGTTTGTAGCTATACAACACTAAAAAGTGTGCATCTGTGAGATGTCATATAAGCAAGTCTATATTCTATTACATGTATCACTTAACTATTTAAATTGGTTTGATAACAAATCAAACAGATATTACTTTTACAACTTACCCCAAATTTAGTACATTAGACAAATACATGTTTGTTTTCTTTGCTTATTTAATATTCCACAGGAGCCACTAAATTAAAGTAGTTAACAAGTAATGGATGCATAAACCCAATCAATTAGCATGGTGCAAACAGAAATCCTGAATAGTCACACAGTCGAGCCGTGTCAAGTGTCAAACCTCAAACCTTTTTAAAACCCTTCACATTTAGTGAAGACTGGGTAAGTAGCAATGGTCTAACGGTTTAGAACATTTTTCCTTTTTCTGTGTGTGATGCAATGTCAGACAAACTGTATCAATAAACATCAAATGAGCATCACAACTTAAAACCACACTCAATCATCCCAGGACAGTTGAAGTGTAATGTTTAGTGAATGTATTTTACACAATGCACGCTGGTGTATACTCTTTCTTGTTAGCTACATTCGCCTCATATCTTTAGTGCAAAATGTAGTGGAAGATCATTAAGATCATTGTTACTGTAGGCCTAAGTTGATATGGGAAAACTAGGCCTACATCCCACATTCTTCTTAATATGAGAAAAGGTTTTTCTCATCAATTGTAAAGTCCATTTTGGTTTAGATATTGTGTTAGTGGATGTGCTAATGCTAAATTAATATGCCAGAAACTCTGCTTAGGTTTCAATGAACAGTGGGCTTTTCCATTTACAAATTTCTTTGTGCCAGATACTACTAATATTAATATTTTAGTAATGACAACATCAAGGTTTACAGTGTGCAAAATAAACTGTTCATATAAAAGAAAAAACATGTTGGGACTGATGTGTATTTGTGGAACAACAGAGATCAAACAAAGATTCCAGAAAATATGAAGTAAAATTCAAATAAGTTATTTCACAAGCATATCAGCACTTAGTCAAAAATCATTGAATCTCTGTTATTGTTACTGTAGACATAATTAGACATAATTAGAATCCAGACAACTGTTCTTTAAATTGTCATTTCATCATGAACGGGCCAATAGAAACAATACATGTAATGGGCCTACGTCTGTGTGTCAGCAGCTAAGAGTAATAGCTCCTGCTAAACTACTAATAGATAACAGTGTGATTTCTGTTTTCTCAATAATCGGACAAATAACTGTAAGGCCATTAGTTAAAAGGAATACGTTACAGAAAGATCAAAAATGACTTATTAACTGTCCCTCAAATAACAACAAATCAACAAAACAGATATTTACCTACATGTATTCAGATACATCACTTCTGCTACTGCATTGATATGCTGTTGATGTGTTACTATGAGTTTACTTATCAGCTACAAAAGACATATTTTATCACATTATCATTCATAAACCAAGGTAAACACAAGGCCAATGCTCATGCCTCTACTTGTGTGTGCATGTGTGTCTATGTAAATACAGAGAGACACAAGGGAAATGAGTCAGGTTTGGTTAGGATTTCTTGAAATGTTATCAGAGGCCAGATCACAATTTCATGCTTGTTTACATTTCAAAATGTGATTTGTTTATTTATTTGAAACTCTTGCTTTTAGACCTTTCTAAATATTTGGTAGAACTGGTTCCAGCAAGATGAAACCAAATGATTTTTTCTGATCTATTTTTACATTTGCAGTTTGCACTGACCAAGTTGTCTTTTTGTTTTGTGTCTAAGCATTTTGGGTAGTCTCTACAGTTACCCTGACCATTAAAAGAGGATAAGAAGAGGAATGAATGAATGCATTTGACACAATGCACACAGGTGGGGTATACTCTTCTCTTTCCTGTTAGCTACATTAGCCTCATAACTTCAACGCAAAATATAGAGACACGCCTGTCTTGAATGATCAATTACATGTGGAAAATGGGGAAGTTGTTTAGGGGTGGCTTTCAGGGCAGACTAGACAAAACCAAAACTTCCTGACTCAACTGACACTGCAGTCTAGAGGATCATTGTTGCTGTAGGCCTTAGCTGACATTGGAAAACTGGGCCTAAATCTCACAGTCTTCTAAATATGAGAAAGGTTTAAAGAAAAGTTTTAGTTGAGCTCTTTGTTTTAGTTGATTCCCTTGTTGCATGACCTAATTTGCTGCAACACTAATCATCAATTAACTCTTAAGGATAAACAGGCTGATGCAATATTGTGCCCAAGGAGTTAGTCTTAGGTTTCAGATGGACAAAATTAGATGAGAGTGTGAAGCAATAAGCTGTTGTGTCTTAACACCTTTGATTAGTCCGATACCTGTGAGAGGTGTTCCATCATTTAAGGTGAGAGGTGATAACTGGTCTCTAAGGCATTACTTTAGAAGCTTGTAAAGACAAACATTAGCTAATTGTGTGTGGTCATGATGCAATACATCAAGTGTCAATCAAAGAGTGATCTTTATTGTAAATCATAAGCTGAGAAGTATTTCCTTTTATAATTGTACACACATTTCTAAACATACAACCTTTTAACTATAATCTGTATGCATATTTAACTATGTTCCCTGGACCAGGACTCTTGTTGAGTCGTCGTCTTCTCAACATAAGTTAATAATGGATATGGAAAGGACAAGAACTCTGAAACTAGAACTAAAGAACAAGCAAAGGAATCTCACTATAATAGTAGACAAGAGTAGATATATTTGGTTTCCTCGTGCAAAATGACTAGATAAACATGTGTGTGTGGAGAAATTTAAGACTTAGTGTTTACTGAAAAATCCTTTCACTTGTTAAGACTAGAGTTCTTAGCAAACATGAAAATATGACCTGACCCCTAACAATAGATCAGCAAGTCCTCTCCAAAACTGACCTTTTAGATTTTACAAAGCATGTTTTCTTTATTGTCTTCTCTTATCTTTTTTATGGAAATATTTTTAAAAGGTCACAGTGAACTGATCCAAGTGATGCTTCTGTTCTTCATATTTCTCATATTATTCATTTTCTTTCTTGTTTCAGTCACAGTTCAGCAACGTAGAGCTTGTTAAATATGTCATCGCAAAATGTCAGCACTTTCATACAGAGTCCAAATGGATCAGAGGTGCAGACTGAGCTGTGGCAAAGCTCAGTGTGGGAAATTTACATCATAGATTTCACATTTGCTGTATTGTACTCCTTTAGCATATCCTAAAATCACACTATTAAACTTAAACAATAGTAATTTTTTATTATCCATTTATCTCCATTTATTGATGCATATTTCATATGCCTGTCCAATTGTTTTACACAGTTTACAGAGATTTGATCATGGATTTATTGTTCATGGAGTTATTATTTCCAGCGGAAAGATTTGTTGAAGCTACTTTTTCATGCTCAGATGCAGCCAAACATTTTAAAATAGGAAATTGCATTAATGAGTGTGATTAGAACTCTCTAATGTAAAATAGACACAATGTTTGGACTGATTTGTGTTTGTGGAACTACAGTGCCACACATTTGAGATCCAACAAAGATTCAGGAAAACACGATGCTTAATTCTAATTAAATTTGTTTTCCCAAGCATATCATTACTCTTGCCCAAAAACCTTGTATCTGCCATTTTGGTGTTTTTGACATCATTAGAATCTGACAGTTGTTCTTTGCAGTGTGTCATTTTATCATTATTCGGCCAATGGGAAAGTAAAAAAATAACAAAAATAAATAAGATCTTTTTACATTGACCTTCACTGAAGGTTTAGCAGATTTTTTCATTTGCTTGTGAACTTGGCATTGCGACATAAGAGGCATTTTTGTGGCAGTGATGATACATGTAATGGGCCTACTTCTGTGTGTCACAACTAAGAGTAATTATAGTTCATCTATGTTACCAAAAGATTACAGTATGCCTTGTGCTTTCTCAGTAATGTGACAAACAATCATGTGGCAAGTGGTTAGTAAAAGAGGTTCAATACAAAACCAATCCTAAACTAAAAAGTATTTACAGTGGTGATTCAGCATTGGTGCTGCAATTAAGTCCAAGACTAGGCTTAATTCATGGGAGAGAAAGACTAATAACATTTACTAGAACTTTCAGTTTTATCATAGTGTCCTGATGTACATGCCAAATGTTTTCACATCATTTATCAAAAACCTGATTGACACATTCATCTAACTAGATCTGAATGTGAAGTGATGCTCCTGTTCTTATCTTTCTCGTTTTTCACCACTAGAGGGCAACAAAACTGTGAAGCTTGATACAATTACAGTTGCAAAAGGTCAGCACTTTCACACAGAGTCTAAATGGAGCAGAAGTGCAGACCGAGCTGAGAGTGTGAGATGTAGGCAGATGTCCAGAACCAGCGAAGGCCTGTAGTATCAATGGTCTTTAATTGAGGCTCAACTGAGACTGCAATTCAGTGGAAGTTTGAGTTATGTCTAGTCTGTCCTGAAAGTCACTCCAGAACAACTTCCCCATTGTTCTACATGTAGTTGATCAGCCAAAACAGATGTGTCTCAGTATTTTACTTGAATTAAAACAATAGTAGTTTATATGTCTCAAATTATTATTGTAAATTCCATATGACTGTCCTGCTATTTGACATAGAAGACTTTACAGACATTAGACTTTTTGACATAATTAGAATCAGACAGCTGTTCTTTAAATTGTCATTTTATCCTGAATGGCCCATTAGAAATGCTTCAGAAGGACTTTGAACAAATTCTTCTTACACTGACTTTTGTTGAAGGTAAAGAGGGGTTTCATTACCCAGTAAACTTGCCATTGGTGAATAGAGGGCATTTGTGTGACAGCAGCACTACATGTCATGGGCCTACGTCTGTGTGTCAGCAGCTAAGAGTAATTAAATAGCTCCTGGTAAACTACTAATAGATAACAGTGTGACTTATGCTTTCTCAATAATTGGACAAATAACTGTAGGGCCATTAGTTAAAAGGGGTTCAATTCTTAAACAATCCTGAACTAAAAAGTATTTGCAATGCAGATTCAGCACTGACAGTGCAATGAAGTCCAAGACTGGACTTAATACATGGGAGAACAGTACTTACAATATTTACTAGAAATGCTCTGTTACTCAAAGTCATCTTTTAAAAACTTTAATTAATTAAAATGTCATTGATTTATTAAAATTAATGAAAATCTAAGTATTACCAAAACTCAAATATTCAGCCTATACTGAAGTACTTTACAAAAAGAATAAAAAGGACTTATCAACCAACTGTATCTCACATAACCGTGATCCTGAGTGTTAACATAGAGAGTCCTTATATACTATTTCAAGTGTTTTTTACGTTATGGTGTCACTTTAGTTGGAGTGGTCCTCAAAAAATGAAATAAAGGTCAGGATTAGGACCAGGGTTAAAGTTAGGTTTTGCTTAATTGAAGTAACATATTAAGTCACTTTCAAGTAACATGTCAACATTAAATTTACTTAATGCCACAAAAGCTACAAAAGACATATTTTATCACATTATCATTCATAAACCAAGGTAAACACAAGGCCAATGCTCATGCCTCTACTTGTGTGTGCATGTGTGTCTATGTGAATACAGAGAGACGCAAGGTTGGTTAGGATTTCTTGAAATGTTATCAGATGCCAGATCACGATTTCATGTTTGATTACATTTCAAGTGTAAAGAAGGGGCATTATTTTTCAGTATGTAACAGATTCAACATTCATAATGCTTCACTTAATTGCATTATAAAGATATTGCTTGTGCTTAAGCATTTTGGGTAGTCTCTACAGTGACCCTGACCATTAAAAGAGGATAAGAAGAGGTATGAATGAATGCATTTGACACAGTGCACACAGGTGGGGTATACTCTTCTCTTTCCTGTTAGCTACATTAGCCTCATAAAAATATAGAGACACGCCTGTCTTGAATGATCAACTACATGTGGAAAATGTGGAAGTTGTTTAGGGGTGGCTTTCAGGGCAGACTAGACAAAACCAAAACTTCCACTAGACTGCAGTGTCAGTTGATCCTTGAATCAGGATCATTGTTGCTGTAGGCCTTAGCTGACATTGGAAAACTGGGCCTACATCTCACAGTCTTCTAAATGTGAGAAAGGTTTAAAGAAAAGTTTTGGTTGAGCTCTTTGTTTTAGTTGATTCCCTTGTTGCATGACCTAACTTGCTGCAACACTAATCATCAATTAACTGTTAAGGATAAACAGGCTGATGCAATATTGTGCCCAAGGAGTTAGTCTTAGGTTTCAGATGGACAAAATTAGATGAGAGTGTGAAGCAATAAGCTGTTGTGTCTTAACACCTTTGATTAGTCCGATACCTGTGAGAGGTGTTCCATCATTTAAGGTGAGAGGTGATAACTGGTCTCTAAGGCATTACTTTAGAAGCTTGTAAAGACAAACATTAGCTAATTGTGTGTGGTCATGATGCAATACATCAAGTGTCAGTCAAAGAGTGATCTTTATTGTAAATCATAAACTGAGAAGTATTTTCTTTTATAATTGTACACACATTTCTAAACGTACAACCTTTTAACTATAATCTGTATGCATATTTAACTATGTTCCCTGGACCAGGACTCATGTTGAGGGCTCTATATTCAAGCCTTCGAATTCTCTTCTCAACATAAGTTAATAATGGATATGGAAAGGACAAGAAGTCTGAAACTAGAACTAAAGAACAAGC
Organism: Salminus brasiliensis; assembly: GCF_030463535.1. Lineage (NCBI taxonomy): Eukaryota > Metazoa > Chordata > Actinopteri > Characiformes > Bryconidae > Salminus > Salminus brasiliensis. Next base: position 30,114,014 of record NC_132878.1, read on the forward strand.
AAAGGAATCTCACTATAATAGTAGACAAGAGTAGATATATTTGGTTTCCTCATGCAAAATGATTAGATAAACATGTGTGTGTGGAGAAATTTAAGATTTGGAGTTTACTGAAAAATCCTTTCACTTGTTAAGACTAGAGTTCTTAGCAAACATGAAAATATCACCTGACCCCTAACAATAGATAAGCAAATCCTCTCCAAAACTGACCTATTTTACTTGCATCTCTCTGTATTCACTCTCTCTCTCACACTCACACCTTGTGGCCTTGTGTGGAGCTTGTTTTAAATGGATAACTTGTTTTAGGGATGGTTTACAGTATGAGATTAAAAATCTGTAATATAATCGGAAAGTCGTTTGTAAAATCATAAACTGAGAAGTATTTTCTTTTTTAATTGTACACACATTTCTAAATGTATAACCTTTTAACTATAATCTGAATGCATATTTGACTTAATTCCCTGGACCAGGACCCATGTTGAGGGCTCTATATTCAAGTCTTTAAATTCTCTTCTCAACATAAGTTAATAATGGATATGGAAAGGACAAGAAGTCTGAAACTTGAGAACAAGCAAAGGAATCTCACTATAATAGTAGATAAGAGTAGATATATTTGTTTTCCTCATGCAAAATGACTAGATTACCATGTGTGTGGAGAAAGATTTTGTGTTTACTGAAAAGTCCTTTCTCTTGTAAAGACTAGAGTTCTTAGCAAACATGAAAATATCACCTGACCCCTAACAATAGATCAGCAAATCCTCTCCAAAACTTACCTATTTTACTTACATCTCTCTGTATTCACTCTCTCACACACTCACACACACACACCTTGTGGCCTTGTGTGGACCTTGGGTGTCAGCAATGCAAGTGAGTCCAGCTGGCCCAAACAAAGACTGTTTAAACTTTAAAATGTGACAAAAACACTGTACATCAGGATCTTCTCATTCAGATAAATATTATAAATAAATATTTGAAGCTCTCTTTTTAGACACTCTGTGTTAACACTGAGAGGTACAGTTATGTGAAGTACAGTTATCTTAGTGTTAACATAGTGTCCTAATATACATGTCAAGTGTTTTGATGTCATTTATGAAAAATTATTCACACTGACATGTCCCATTGCTAGTCTTTATCCCATCCAGCTTGAACAAGATTCCATAATACAAGAAATATAATGCTGAGAAATGTTCATAAAGATTTTACAAAGCATGTTTTCTTTATTGTCTCCTCTTATCTTTTTTATGGAAATATTTTTAAAAGGTCACAGTGAACTGATCCAAGTGATGCTTCTGTTCTTCATATTTCTCATATTATTCATTTTCTTTCTTGTTTCAGTCACAGTTCAGCAACGTAGAGCTTGTTAAATATATCATCGCAAAATGTCAGCACTTTCATACAGAGTCCAAATGGATCAGAGGTGCAGACTGAGCCGTGGGAAAGCTCAGTGTGGGAAATTTACATCATAGATTTCACATTTGCTGTATTGTACTCCTTTAGCATATCCTAAAATCACACTATTAAACTTAAACAATAGTAGTTTTTATTATCCATTTATCTCCATTTATTGATGCATATTTCATATGCCTGTCCAATTGTTTTACACAGTTTACAGAGATTTGATCATGGATTTATTGTTCATGGAGTTATTATTTCCAGCGGAAAGATTTGTTGAAGCTACTTTTTGATGCTCAGATGCAGTCAAACATTTTAAAATAGGAAATTGCATTAATGAGTGTGATTAGAACTCTCTAATGTAAAATAGACACAATGTTTGGACTGATTTGTGTTTGTGGAACTACAGTGCCACACATTTGAGATCCAACAAAGATTCAGGAAAACACGATGCTTAATTCTAATTAAACTTGTTTTCCCAAGCATATCATTACTCTTGCCCAAAAACCTTGTATCTGCCATTTTGGTGTTTTTGACATCATTAGAATCTGACAGTTGTTCTTTGCAGTGTGTCATTTTATCATTATTTGGCCAATGGGAAAGTAAAAAAATAACAAAAATAAATAAGATCTTTTTACATTGACCTTCACTGAAGGTTTAGCAGATTTTTTCATTTGCTTGTGAACTTGGCATTGCGACATAAGAGGCATTTTTGTGGCAGTGATGATACATGTAATGGGCCTACTTCTGTGTGTCACAACTAAGAGTAATTATAGTTCATCTATGTTACCAAAAGATTACAGTATGCCTTGTGCTTTCTCAGTAATGTGACAAACAATCATGTGGCAAGTGGTTAGTAAAAGAGGTTCAATACAAAACCAATCCTAAACTAAAAAGTATTTACAGTGGTGATTCAGCATTGGTGCTGCAATTAAGTCCAAGACTAGGCTTAATTCATGGGAGAGAAAGACTAATAACATTTACTAGAACTTTCAGTTTTATCATAGTGTCCTGATGTACATGCCAAATGTTTTCACATCATTTATCAAAAACCTGATTGACACATTCATCTAACTAGATCTGAATGTGAAGTGATGCTCCTGTTCTTATCTTTCTCGTTTTTCACCACTAGAGGGCAACAAAACTGTGAAGCTTGATACATTTACCATTGCAAAAGGTCAGCACTTTCACACAGAGTCTAAATGGAGCAGAAGTGCAGACCGAGCTGAGAGTGTGAGATGTAGGCAGATGTCCAGAACCAGCGAAGGCCTGTAGTATCAATGGTCTTTAATTGAGGCTCAACTGAGACTGCAATTCAGTGGAAGTTTGAGTTATGTCTAGTCTGTCCTGAAAGTCACTCCAGAACAACTTCCCCATTGTTCTACATGTAGTTGATCAGCCAAAACAGATGTGTCTCAGTATTTTACTTGAATTAAAACAATAGTAGTTTATATGTCTCAAATTATTATTGTAAATTCCATATGACTGTCCTGCTATTTGACATAGAAGACTTTACAGACATTAGACTTTTTGACATAATTAGAATCAGACAGCTGTTCTTTAAATTGTCATTTTATCCTGAATGGCCCATTAGAAATGCTTCAGAAGGACTTTGAACAAATTCTTCTTACACTGACTTTTGTTGAAGGTAAAGAGGGGTTTCATTACCCAGTAAACTTGCCATTGGTGAATAGAGGGCATTTGTGTGACAGCAGCACTACATGTCATGGGCCTACGTCTGTGTGTCAGCAGCTAAGAGTAATTAAATAGCTCCTGGTAAACTACTAATAGATAACAGTGTGACTTATGCTTTCTCAATAATTGGACAAATAACTGTAGGGCCATTAGTTAAAAGGGGTTCAATTCTTAAACAATCCTGAACTAAAAAGTATTTGCAATGCAGATTCAGCACTGACAGTGCAATGAAGTCCAAGACTGGACTTAATACATGGGAGAACAGTACTTACAATATTTACTAGAAATGCTCTGTTACTCAAAGTCATCTTTTAAAAACTTTAATTAATTAAAATGTCATTGATTTATTAAAATTAATGAAAATCTAAGTATTACCAAAACTCAAATATTCAGCCTATACTGAAGTACTTTACAAAAAGAATAAAAAGGACTTATCAACCAACTGTATCTCACATAACCGTGATCCTGAGTGTTAACATAGAGAGTCCTTATATACTATTTCAAGTGTTTTTTACGTTATGGTGTCACTTTAGTTGGAGTGGTCCTCAAAAAATGAAATAAAGGTCAGGATTAGGACCAGGGTTAAAGTTAGGTTTTGCTTAATTGAAGTAACATATTAAGTCACTTTCAAGTAACATGTCAACATTAAATTTACTTAATGCCACAAAAGCTACAAAAGACATATTTTATCACATTATCATTCATAAACCAAGGTAAACACAAGGCCAATGCTCATGCCTCTACTTGTGTGTGCATGTGTGTCTATGTGAATACAGAGAGACGCAAGGTTGGTTAGGATTTCTTGAAATGTTATCAGATGCCAGATCACGATTTCATGTTTGATTACATTTCAAGTGTAAAGAAGGGGCATTATTTTTCAGTATGTAACAGATTCAACATTCATAATGCTTCACTTAATTGCATTATAAAGATATTGCTTGTGCTTAAGCATTTTGGGTAGTCTCTACAGTGACCCTGACCATTAAAAGAGGATAAGAAGAGGTATGAATGAATGCATTTGACACAGTGCACACAGGTGGGGTATACTCTTCTCTTTCCTGTTAGCTACATTAGCCTCATAAAAATATAGAGACACGCCTGTCTTGAATGATCAACTACATGTGGAAAATGTGGAAGTTGTTTAGGGGTGGCTTTCAGGGCAGACTAGACAAAACCAAAACTTCCACTAGACTGCAGTGTCAGTTGATCCTTGAATCAGGATCATTGTTGCTGTAGGCCTTAGCTGACATTGGAAAACTGGGCCTACATCTCACAGTCTTCTAAATGTGAGAAAGGTTTAAAGAAAAGTTTTGGTTGAGCTCTTTGTTTTAGTTGATTCCCTTGTTGCATGACCTAATTTGCTGCAACACTAATCATCAATTAACTGTTAAGGATAAACAGGCTGATGCAATATTGTGCCCAAGGAGTTAGTCTTAGGTTTCAGATGGACAAAATTAGATGAGAGTGTGAAGCAATAAGCTGTTGTGTCTTAACACCTTTGATTAGTCCGATACCTGTGAGAGGTGTTCCATCATTTAAGGTGAGAGGTGATAACTGGTCTCTAAGGCATTACTTTAGAAGCTTGTAAAGACAAACATTAGCTAATTGTGTGTGGTCATGATGCAATACATCAAGTGTCAGTCAAAGAGTGATCTTTATTGTAAATCATAAACTGAGAAGTATTTTCTTTTATAATTGTACACACATTTCTAAACGTACAACCTTTTAACTATAATCTGTATGCATATTTAACTATGTTCCCTGGACCAGGACTCATGTTGAGGGCTCTATATTCAAGCCTTCGAATTCTCTTCTCAACATAAGTTAATAATGGATATGGAAAGGACAAGAAGTCTGAAACTAGAACTAAAGAACAAGCAAAGGAATCTCACTATAATAGTAGACAAGAGTAGATATATTTGGTTTCCTCATGCAAAATGATTAGATAAACATGTGTGTGTGGAGAAATTTAAGATTTGGAGTTTACTGAAAAAGATTAGAGTTCTTAGCAAACATGAAAATATCACCTGACCCCTAACAATAGATAAGCAAATCCTCTCCAAAACTGACCTATTTTACTTGCATCTCTCTGTATTCACTCTCTCTCTCACACTCACACCTTGTGGCCTTGTGTGGAGCTTGTTTTAAATGGATAACTTGTTTTAGGGATGGTTTACAGTATGAGATTAAAAATCTGTAATATAATCGGAAAGTCGTTTGTAAAATCATAAACTGAGAAGTATTTTCTTTTTTAATTGTACACACATTTCTAAATGTATAACCTTTTAACTATAATCTGAATGCATATTTGACTTAATTCCCTGGACCAGGACCCATGTTGAGGGCTCTATATTCAAGTCTTTAAATTCTCTTCTCAACATAAGTTAATAATGGATATGGAAAGGACAAGAAGTCTGAAACTTGAGAACAAGCAAAGGAATCTCACTATAATAGTAGATAAGAGTAGATATATTTGTTTTCCTCATGCAAAATGACTAGATTACCATGTGTGTGGAGAAAGATTTTGTGTTTACTGAAAAGTCCTTTCTCTTGTAAAGACTAGAGTTCTTAGCAAACATGAAAATATCACCTGACCCCTAACAATAGATCAGCAAATCCTCTCCAAAACTTACCTATTTTACTTACATCTCTCTGTATTCACTCTCTCACACACTCACACACACACACCTTGTGGCCTTGTGTGGACCTTGGGTGTCAGCAATGCAAGTGAGTCCAGCTGGCCCAAACAAAGACTGTTTAAACTTTAAAATGTGACAAAAACACTGTACATCAGGATCTTCTCATTCAGATAAATCTCACATATTTGAAGCTCTCTTTTTAGACACTCTGTGTTAACACTGAGAGGTACAGTTATGTGAAGTACAGTTATCTTAGTGTTAACATAGTGTCCTAATATACATGTCAAGTGTTTTGATGTCATTTATGAAAAATTATTCACACTGACATGTCCCATTGCTAGTCTTTATCCCATCCAGCTTGAACAAGATTCCATAATACAAGAAATATAATGCTGAGAAATGTTCATAAAGATTTTACAAAGCATGTTTTCTTTATTGTCTCCTCTTATCTTTTTTATGGAAATATTTTTAAAAGGTCACAGTGAACTGATCCAAGTGATGCTTCTGTTCTTCATATTTCTCATATTATTCATTTTCTTTCTTGTTTCAGTCACAGTTCAGCAACGTAGAGCTTGTTAAATATATCATCGCAAAATGTCAGCACTTTCATACAGAGTCCAAATGGATCAGAGGTGCAGACTGAGCCGTGGGAAAGCTCAGAGTGGGAAATTTACATCATAGATTTCACATTTGCTGTATTGTACTCCTTTAGCATATCCTAAAATCACACTATTAAACTTAAACAATAGTAGTTTTTATTATCCATTTATCTCCATTTATTGATGCATATTTCATATGCCTGTCCAATTGTTTTACACAGTTTACAGAGATTTGATCATGGATTTATTGTTCATGGAGTTATTATTTCCAGCGGAAAGATTTGTTGAAGCTACTTTTTGATGCTCAGATGCAGTCAAACATTTTAAAATAGGAAATTGCATTAATGAGTGTGATTAGAACTCTCTAATGTAAAATAGACACAATGTTTGGACTGATTTGTGTTTGTGGAACTACAGTGCCACACATTTGAGATCCAACAAAGATTCAGGAAAACACGATGCTTAATTCTAATTAAACTTGTTTTCCCAAGCATATCATTACTCTTGCCCAAAAACCTTGTATCTGCCATTTTGGTGTTTTTGACATCATTAGAATCTGACAGTTGTTCTTTGCAGTGTGTCATTTTATCATTATTCGGCCAATGGGAAAGTAAAAAAATAACAAAAATAAATAAGATCTTTTTACATTGACCTTCACTGAAGGTTTAGCAGATTTATTCATTTGCTTGTGAACTTGGCATTGCGACATAAGAGGCATTTTTGTGGCAGTGATGATACATGTAATGGGCCTACTTCTGTGTGTCACAACTAAGAGTAATTATAGTTCATCTATGTTACCAAAAGATTACAGTATGCCTTGTGCTTTCTCAGTAATGTGACAAACAATCATGTGGCAAGTGGTTAGTAAAAGAGGTTCAATACAAAACCAATCCTAAACTAAAAAGTATTTACAGTGGTGATTCAGCATTGGTGCTGCAATTAAGTCCAAGACTAGGCTTAATTCATGGGAGAGAAAGACTAATAACATTTACTAGAACTTTCAGTTTTATCATAGTGTCCTGATGTACATGCCAAATGTTTTCACATCATTTATCAAAAACCTGATTGACACATTCATCTAACTAGATCTGAATGTGAAGTGATGCTCCTGTTCTTATCTTTCTCGTTTTTCACCACTAGAGGGCAACAAAACTGTGAAGCTTGATACATTTACCATTGCAAAAGGTCAGCACTTTCACACAGAGTCTAAATGGAGCAGAAGTGCAGACCGAGCTGAGAGTGTGAGATGTAGGCAGATGTCCAGAACCAGCGAAGGCCTGTAGTATCAATGGTCTTTAATTGAGGCTCAACTGAGACTGCAATTCAGTGGAAGTTTGAGTTATGTCTAGTCTGTCCTGAAAGTCACTCCAGAACAACTTCCCCATTGTTCTACATGTAGTTGATCAGCCAAAACAGATGTGTCTCAGTATTTTACTTGAATTAAAACAATAGTAGTTTATATGTCTCAAATTATTATTGTAAATTCCATATGACTGTCCTGCTATTTGACATAGAAGACTTTACAGACATTAGACTTTTTGACATAATTAGAATCAGACAGCTGTTCTTTAAATTGTCATTTTATCCTGAATGGCCCATTAGAAATGCTTCAGAAGGACTTTGAACAAATTCTTCTTACACTGACTTTTGTTGAAGGTAAAGAGGGGTTTCATTACCCAGTAAACTTGCCATTGGTGAATAGAGGGCATTTGTGTGACAGCAGCACTACATGTCATGGGCCTACGTCTGTGTGTCAGCAGCTAAGAGTAATTAAATAGCTCCTGGTAAACTACTAATAGATAACAGTGTGACTTATGCTTTCTCAATAATTGGACAAATAACTGTAGGGCCATTAGTTAAAAGGGGTTCAATTCTTAAACAATCCTGAACTAAAAAGTATTTGCAATGCAGATTCAGCACTGACAGTGCAATGAAGTCCAAGACTGGACTTAATACATGGGAGAACAGTACTTACAATATTTACTAGAAATGCTCTGTTACTCAAAGTCATCTTTTAAAAACTTTAATTAATTAAAATGTCATTGATTTATTAAAATTAATGAAAATCTAAGTATTACCAAAACTCAAATATTCAGCCTATACTGAAGTACTTTACAAAAAGAATAAAAAGGACTTATCAACCAACTGTATCTCACATAACCGTGATCCTGAGTGTTAACATAGAGAGTCCTTATATACTATTTCAAGTGTTTTTTACGTTATGGTGTCACTTTAGTTGGAGTGGTCCTCAAAAAATGAAATAAAGGTCAGGATTAGGACCAGGGTTAAAGTTAGGTTTTGCTTAATTGAAGTAACATATTAAGTCACTTTCAAGTAACATGTCAACATTAAATTTACTTAATGCCACAAAAGCTACAAAAGACATATTTTATCACATTATCATTCATAAACCAAGGTAAACACAAGGCCAATGCTCATGCCTCTACTTGTGTGTGCATGTGTGTCTATGTGAATACAGAGAGACGCAAGGTTGGTTAGGATTTCTTGAAATGTTATCAGATGCCAGATCACGATTTCATGTTTGATTACATTTCAAGTGTAAAGAAGGGGCATTATTTTTCAGCATGTAACAGATTCAACATTCATAATGCTTCACTTAATTGCATTATAAAGATATTGCTTGTGCTTAAGCATTTTGGGTAGTCTCTACAGTGACCCTGACCATTAAAAGAGGATAAGAAGAGGTATGAATGAATGCATTTGACACAGTGCACACAGGTGGGGTATACTCTTCTCTTTCCTGTTAGCTACATTAGCCTCATAACTTCAATGCAAAATATAGAGACACGCCTGTCTTGAATGATCAACTACATGTGGAAAATGTGGAAGTTGTTTAGGGGTGGCTTTCAGGGCAGACTAGACAAAACCAAAACTTCCACTAGACTGCAGTGTCAGTTGATCCTTGAATCAGGATCATTGTTGCTGTAGGCCTTAGCTGACATTGGAAAACTGGGCCTACATCTCACAGTCTTCTAAATGTGAGAAAGGTTTAAAGAAAAGTTTTGGTTGAGCTCTTTGTTTTAGTTGATTCCCTTGTTGCATGACCTAACTTGCTGCAACACTAATCATCAATTAACTGTTAAGGATAAACAGGCTGATGCAATATTGTGCCCAAGGAGTTAGTCTTAGGTTTCAGATGGACAAAATTAGATGAGAGTGTGAAGCAATAAGCTGTTGTGTCTTAACACCTTTGATTAGTCCGATACCTGTGAGAGGTGTTCCATCATTTAAGGTGAGAGGTGATAACTGGTCTCTAAGGCATTACTTTAGAAGCTTGTAAAGACAAACATTAGCTAATTGTGTGTGGTCATGATGCAATACATCAAGTGTCAGTCAAAGAGTGATCTTTATTGTAAATCATAAACTGAGAAGTATTTTCTTTTATAATTGTACACACATTTCTAAACGTACAACCTTTTAACTATAATCTGTATGCATATTTAACTATGTTCCCTGGACCAGGACTCATGTTGAGGGCTCTATATTCAAGCCTTCGAATTCTCTTCTCAACATAAGTTAATAATGGATATGGAAAGGACAAGAAGTCTGAAACTAGAACTAAAGAACAAGCAAAGGAATCTCACTATAATAGTAGACAAGAGTAGATATATTTGGTTTCCTCATGCAAAATGATTAGATAAACATGTGTGTGTGGAGAAATTTAAGATTTGGAGTTTACTGAAAAATCCTTTCACTTGTTAAGACTAGAGTTCTTAGCAAACATGAAAATATCACCTGACCCCTAACAATAGATAAGCAAATCCTCTCCAAAACTGACCTATTTTACTTGCATCTCTCTGTATTCACTCTCTCTCTCACACTCACACCTTGTGGCCTTGTGTGGAGCTTGTTTTAAATGGATAACTTGTTTTAGGGATGGTTTACAGTATGAGATTAAAAATCTGTAATATAATCGGAAAGTCGTTTGTAAAATCATAAACTGAGAAGTATTTTCTTTTTTAATTGTACACACATTTCTAAATGTATAACCTTTTAACTATAATCTGAATGCATATTTGACTTAATTCCCTGGACCAGGACCCATGTTGAGGGCTCTATATTCAAGTCTTTAAATTCTCTTCTCAACATAAGTTAATAATGGATATGGAAAGGACAAGAAGTCTGAAACTTGAGAACAAGCAAAGGAATCTCACTATAATAGTAGATAAGAGTAGATATATTTGTTTTCCTCATGCAAAATGACTAGATTACCATGTGTGTGGAGAAAGATTTTGTGTTTACTGAAAAGTCCTTTCTCTTGTAAAGACTAGAGTTCTTAGCAAACATGAAAATATCACCTGACCCCTAACAATAGATCAGCAAATCCTCTCCAAAACTTACCTATTTTACTTACATCTCTCTGTATTCACTCTCTCACACACTCACACACACACACCTTGTGGCCTTGTGTGGACCTTGGGTGTCAGCAATGCAAGTGAGTCCAGCTGGCCCAAACAAAGACTGTTTAAACTTTAAAATGTGACAAAAACACTGTACATCAGGATCTTCTCATTCAGATAAATATTATAAATAAATATTTGAAGCTCTCTTTTTAGACACTCTGTGTTAACACTGAGAGGTACAGTTATGTGAAGTACAGTTATCTTAGTGTTAACATAGTGTCCTAATATACATGTCAAGTGTTTTGATGTCATTTATGAAAAATTATTCACACTGACATGTCCCATTGCTAGTCTTTATCCCATCCAGCTTGAACAAGATTCCATAATACAAGAAATATAATGCTGAGAAATGTTCATAAAGATTTTACAAAGCATGTTTTCTTTATTGTCTCCTCTTATCTTTTTTATGGAAATATTTTTAAAAGGTCACAGTGAACTGATCCAAGTGATGCTTCTGTTCTTCATATTTCTCATATTATTCATTTTCTTTCTTGTTTCAGTCACAGTTCAGCAACGTAGAGCTTGTTAAATATATCATCGCAAAATGTCAGCACTTTCATACAGAGTCCAAATGGATCAGAGGTGCAGACTGAGCCGTGGGAAAGCTCAGAGTGGGAAATTTACATCATAGATTTCACATTTGCTGTATTGTACTCCTTTAGCATATCCTAAAATCACACTATTAAACTTAAACAATAGTAGTTTTTATTATCCATTTATCTCCATTTATTGATGCATATTTCATATGCCTGTCCAATTGTTTTACACAGTTTACAGAGATTTGATCATGGATTTATTGTTCATGGAGTTATTATTTCCAGCGGAAAGATTTGTTGAAGCTACTTTTTGATGCTCAGATGCAACCAAACATTTTAAAATAGGAAATTGCATTAATGAGTGTGATTAGAACTCTCTAATGTAAAATAGACACAATGTTTGGACTGATTTGTGTTTGTGGAACTACAGTGCCACACATTTGAGATCCAACAAAGATTCAGGAAAACACGATGCTTAATTCTAATTAAATTTGTTTTCCCAAGCATATCATTACTCTTGCCCAAAAACCTTGTATCTGCCATTTTGATGTTTTTGACATCATTAGAATCTGACAGTTGTTCTTTGCAGTGTGTCATTTTATCATTATTTGGCCAATGGGAAAGTAAAAAAATAACAAAAATAAATAAGATCTTTTTACATTGACCTTCACTGAAGGTTTAGCAGATTTTTTCATTTGCTTGTGAACTTGGCATTGCGACATAAGAGGCATTTTTGTGGCAGTGATGATACATGTAATGGGCCTACTTCTGTGTGTCACAACTAAGAGTAATTATAGTTCATCTATGTTACCAAAAGATTACAGTATGCCTTGTGCTTTCTCAGTAATGTGACAAACAATCATGTGGCAAGTGGTTAGTAAAAGAGGTTCAATACAAAACCAATCCTAAACTAAAAAGTATTTACAGTGGTGATTCAGCATTGGTGCTGCAATTAAGTCCAAGACTAGGCTTAATTCATGGGAGAGAAAGACTAATAACATTTACTAGAACTTTCAGTTTTATCATAGTGTCCTGATGTACATGCCAAATGTTTTCACATCATTTATCAAAAACCTGATTGACACATTCATCTAACTAGATCTGAATGTGAAGTGATGCTCCTGTTCTTATCTTTCTCGTTTTTCACCACTAGAGGGCAACAAAACTGTGAAGCTTGATACATTTACCATTGCAAAAGGTCAGCACTTTCACACAGAGTCTAAATGGAGCAGAAGTGCAGACCGAGCTGAGAGTGTGAGATGTAGGCAGATGTCCAGAACCAGCGAAGGCCTGTAGTATCAATGGTCTTTAATTGAGGCTCAACTGAGACTGCAATTCAGTGGAAGTTTGAGTTATGTCTAGTCTGTCCTGAAAGTCACTCCAGAACAACTTCCCCATTGTTCTACATGTAGTTGATCAGCCAAAACAGATGTGTCTCAGTATTTTACTTGAATTAAAACAATAGTAGTTTATATGTCTCAAATTATTATTGTAAATTTCATATGACTGTCCTGCTATTTGACATAGAAGACTTTACAGACATTAGACTTTTTTACATAATTAGAATCAGACAGCTGTTCTTTAAATTGTCATTTTATCCTGAATGGCCCATTAGAAATGCTTCAGAAGGACTTTGAACAAATTCTTCTTACACTGACTTTTGTTGAAGGTAAAGAGGGGTTTCATTACCCAGTAAACTTGCCATTGGTGAATAGAGGGCATTTGTGTGACAGCAGCACTACATGTCATGGGCCTACGTCTGTGTGTCAGCAGCTAAGAGTAATTAAATAGCTCCTGGTAAACTACTAATAGATAACAGTGTGACTTATGCTTTCTCAATAATTGGACAAATAACTGTAAGGCCATTAGTTAAAAGGGGTTCAATTCTTAAACAATCCTGAACTAAAAAGTATTTGCAATGCAGATTCAGCACTGACAGTGCAATGAAGTCCAAGACTGGACTTAATACATGGGAGAACAGTACTTACAATATTTACTAGAAATGCTCTGTTACTCAAAGTCATCTTTTAAAAACTTAAATTAATTAAAATGTCATTGATTTATTAAAATTAATGAAAATCTAAGTATTACCAAAACTCAAATATTCAGCCTATACTGAAGTACTTTACAAAAAGAATAAAAAGGACTTATCAACCAACTGTATCTCACATAACCGTGATCCTGAGTGTTAACATAGAGAGTCCTTATATACTATTTCAAGTGTTTTTTACGTTATGGTGTCACTTTAGTTGGAGTGGTCCTCAAAAAATTGAAATAAAGGTCAGGATTAGGACCAGGGTTAAAGTTAGGTTTTGCTTAATTGAAGTAATATATTAAGTCACTTTCAAGTAACATTTCAACATTAAATTTACTTAATGCCACAAAAGCTACAAAAGACATATTTTATCACATTTTCATTCATAAACCAAGGTAAACACAAGGCCAATGCTCATGCCTCTACTTGTGTGTGCATGTGTGTCTATGTGAATACAGAGAGACGCAAGGGAAATGAGTCAGGGTTGGTTAGGATTTCTTGAAATGTTATCAGATGCCAGATCACGATTTCATGTTTGATTACATTTCAAGTGTAAAGAAGGGGCATTATTTTTCAGTATGTAACAGATTCAACATTCATAATGCTTCACTTAATTGCATTATAAAGATATTGCTTGTGCTTAAGCATTTTGGGTAGTCTCTACAGTGACCCTGACCATTAAAAGAGGATAAGAAGAGGTATGAATGAATGCATTTGACACAGTGCACACAGGTGGGGTATACTCTTCTCTTTCCTGTTAGCTACATTAGCCTCATAACTTCAATGCAAAATATAGAGACACGCCTGTCTTGAATGATCAACTACATGTGGAAAATGTGGAAGTTGTTTAGGGGTGGCTTTCAGGGCAGACTAGACAAAACCAAAACTTCCACTAGACTGCAGTGTCAGTTGATCCTTGAATCAGGATCATTGTTGCTGTAGGCCTTAGCTGACATTGGAAAACTGGGCCTACATCTCACAGTCTTCTAAATGTGAGAAAGGTTTAAAGAAAAGTTTTGGTTGAGCTCTTTGTTTTAGTTGATTCCCTTGTTGCATGACCTAACTTGCTGCAACACTAATCATCAATTAACTGTTAAGGATAAACAGGCTGATGCAATATTGTGCCCAAGGAGTTAGTCTTAGGTTTCAGATGGACAAAATTAGATGAGAGTGTGAAGCAATAAGCTGTTGTGTCTTAACACCTTTGATTAGTCCGATACCTGTGAGAGGTGTTCCATCATTTAAGGTGAGAGGTGATAACTGGTCTCTAAGGCATTACTTTAGAAGCTTGTAAAGACAAACATTAGCTAATTGTGTGTGGTCATGATGCAATACATCAAGTGTCAGTCAAAGAGTGATCTTTATTGTAAATCATAAACTGAGAAGTATTTTCTTTTATAATTGTACACACATTTCTAAACGTACAACCTTTTAACTATAATCTGTATGCATATTTAACTATGTTCCCTGGACCAGGACTCATGTTGAGGGCTCTATATTCAAGCCTTCGAATTCTCTTCTCAACATAAGTTAATAATGGATATGGAAAGGACAAGAAGTCTGAAACTAGAACTAAAGAACAAGCAAAGGAATCTCACTATAATAGTAGACAAGAGTAGATATATTTGGTTTCCTCATGCAAAATGATTAGATAAACATGTGTGTGTGGAGAAATTTAAGATTTGGAGTTTACTGAAAAATCCTTTCACTTGTTAAGACTAGAGTTCTTAGCAAACATGAAAATATCACCTGACCCCTAACAATAGATAAGCAAATCCTCTCCAAAACTGACCTATTTTACTTGCATCTCTCTGTATTCACTCTCTCTCTCACACTCACACCTTGTGGCCTTGTGTGGAGCTTGTTTTAAATGGATAACTTGTTTTAGGGATGGTTTACAGTATGAGATTAAAAATCTGTAATATAATCGGAAAGTCGTTTGTAAAATCATAAACTGAGAAGTATTTTCTTTTTTAATTGTACACACATTTCTAAATGTATAACCTTTTAACTATAATCTGAATGCATATTTGACTTAATTCCCTGGACCAGGACCCATGTTGAGGGCTCTATATTCAAGTCTTTAAATTCTCTTCTCAACATAAGTTAATAATGGATATGGAAAGGACAAGAAGTCTGAAACCTGAGAACAAGCAAAGGAATCTCACTATAATAGTAGATAAGAGTAGATATATTTGTTTTCCTCATGCAAAATGACTAGATTACCATGTGTGTGGAGAAAGATTTTGTGTTTACTGAAAAGTCCTTTCTCTTGTAAAGACTAGAGTTCTTAGCAAACATGAAAATATCACCTGACCCCTAACAATAGATCAGCAAATCCTCTCCAAAACTTACCTATTTTACTTACATCTCTCTGTATTCACTCTCTCACACACTCACACACACACACCTTGTGGCCTTGTGTGGACCTTGGGTGTCAGCAATGCAAGTGAGTCCAGCTGGCCCAAACAAAGACTGTTTAAACTTTAAAATGTGACAAAAACACTGTACATCAGGATCTTCTCATTCAGATAAATCTCACATATTTGAAGCTCTCTTTTTAGACACTCTGTGTTAACACTGAGAGGTACAGTTATGTGAAGTACAGTTATCTTAGTGTTAACATAGTGTCCTAATATACATGTCAAGTGTTTTGATGTCATTTATGAAAAATTATTCACACTGACATGTCCCATTGCTAGTCTTTATCCCATCCAGCTTGAACAAGATTCCATAATACAAGAAATATAATGCTGAGAAATGTTCATAAAGATTTTACAAAGCATGTTTTCTTTATTGTCTCCTCTTATCTTTTTTATGGAAATATTTTTAAAAGGTCACAGTGAACTGATCCAAGTGATGCTTCTGTTCTTCATATTTCTCATATTATTCATTTTCTTTCTTGTTTCAGTCACAGTTCAGCAACGTAGAGCTTGTTAAATATATCATCGCAAAATGTCAGCACTTTCATACAGAGTCCAAATGGATCAGAGGTGCAGACTGAGCCGTGGGAAAGCTCAGAGTGGGAAATTTACATCATAGATTTCACATTTGCTGTATTGTACTCCTTTAGCATATCCTAAAATCACACTATTAAACTTAAACAATAGTAGTTTTTATTATCCATTTATCTCCATTTATTGATGCATATTTCATATGCCTGTCCAATTGTTTTACACAGTTTACAGAGATTTGATCATGGATTTATTGTTCATGGAGTTATTATTTCCAGCGGAAAGATTTGTTGAAGCTACTTTTTGATGCTCAGATGCAACCAAACATTTTAAAATAGGAAATTGCATTAATGAGTGTGATTAGAACTCTCTAATGTAAAATAGACACAATGTTTGGACTGATTTGTGTTTGTGGAACTACAGTGCCACACATTTGAGATCCAACAAAGATTCAGGAAAACACGATGCTTAATTCTAATTAAACTTGTTTTCCCAAGCATATCATTACTCTTGCCCAAAAACCTTGTATCTGCCATTTTAGTGTTTTTGACATCATTAGAATCTGACAGTTGTTCTTTGCAGTGTGTCATTTTATCATTATTTGGCCAATGGGAAAGTAAAAAAATAACAAAAATAAATAAGATCTTTTTACATTGACCTTCACTGAAGGTTTAGCAGATTTTTTCATTTGCTTGTGAACTTGGCATTGCGACATAAGAGGCATTTTTGTGGCAGTGATGATACATGTAATGGGCCTACTTCTGTGTGTCACAACTAAGAGTAATTATAGTTCATCTATGTTACCAAAAGATTACAGTATGCCTTGTGCTTTCTCAGTAATGTGACAAACAATCATGTGGCAAGTGGTTAGTAAAAGAGGTTCAATACAAAACCAATCCTAAACTAAAAAGTATTTGAAGTGGTGATTCAGCATTGGTGCTGCAATTAAGTCCAAGACTAGGCTTAATTCATGGGAGAGAAAGACTAATAACATTTACTAGAACTTTCAGTGTTATCATAGTGTCCTGATGTACATGCCAAATGTTTTCACATCATTTATCAAAAACCTGACTGACACATTCATCTTACTAAATCTGAATGTGAAGTGATGCTCCTGTTCTTATTTCAATCTTTCTCGTTTTCCACCACTAGAGGGCAACAAAACTGTGAAACTTGATACATTTACCATTGCAAAAGGTCAGCACTTTCACACAGAGTCTAAATGGAGCAGAAGTGCAGACCGAGCTGAGAGTGTGAGATGTAGGCAGATGTCCAGAACCAGCGAAGGCCTGTAGTATCAATGGTCTTTAATTGAGGCTCAACTGAGACTGCAATTCAGTGGAAGTTTGAGTTATGTCTAGTCTGTCCTGAAAGTCACTCCAGAACAACTTTCCCATTGTTCTACATGTAGTTGATCAGCCAAAACAGATGTGTCTCAGTATTTTACTTGAAAATTAAACTTGAATTAAAACAATAGTAGTTTATATGTCTCAAATTATTATTGTAAATTTCACATGAGTGTCCTGCTATTTGACATAGAAGACTTTACAGACATTAGACTTTTTGACATAATTAGAATCGGACAGCTGTTCTTTAAATTGTCATTTTATCATGGATGATAATCTGATATTTTAGTGACACATATTTGAGTAAGGAGTGGTCTCTTGTAAATGATAAATAAACTCTTATTATATCAGTGTCAATAGCATGTAGGTGCAGTAGCAGCAGTGAAGCATCTAAATACATTATAAATATTTGTTTTGTTGATGCATTATTGACATTAGGTACATTTAATGTTGACATGTTACTTGAAGATGACTTAATATGTTACTTCCATTAAGCAAAACCTAAATTTAACCCTGGTCCTAATCCTGACCTCGATCCAAAACCTAATCATATTCCTAACTCTAACCATTATCCAAAACCTATACCTAACCCCCACTCTGCCCTTTGATCTGAATCTAGTCCAGTTAAGCTCCAGTTCCAGACCGGTGGAAGCAGCAGGTCTTTAACAGCTGGTTGCGGATGTTGAGGTGGTCTGTATTAGACCTGTTAGATGATCAGTGATCTCTCAGGTGAACACCTAAAGATCTGAACTCCAAATAAAGTGAAAAACAGCTGAATTCAGTAAAAGTCTGTAAGAAGGCCCATTACACGTATCGCCCAGTGCCAAGTTTCCAAGAAAAGGAAAAAAACAGCTTTTCTTGAGAAACTTGGCATTGGAAGATATGATGCATTTGCATGTAATGGGCCTATTTCTGTGTGTCAGCAGCTAAGAGTAATTAAAGTTCATCTGTCATACCAAAAGACTACACTGAAAACTTCAGTTGTTTGATTAAAGCAGTGTATTAAAATCAATGAACATCCTAAAAACACACTATTAGCAAACCTTTGTAGCAGAACCAATTAAATTCCATAAGAACAACACTGAGTTCTCTCCCAGAACCCATTGTCTTAACAGAAAAGCTTATTTGGTGTTGTGGTTAGAAGGTCACAGTTTGTTTGCTTTTTACTAAAAAGGATGTATCAACTAACTGAGTTAGCATATTGTCCTAATAAACATGTCAAGTGTTTTAATGTCATTTATGAAAAATGAGTCACACTCAAATTACACATTATCACATTAGTCACATTACTAATCTTTATCCTGTCCAGCTTTTTTGTTGCCACCAAGGTCAACAAGGCCGACAACCATATATGTGTGTTTATTATAAATGTGTGTTTGTGTGTGTGTGTTAATATAGAGAGGTGCAAGCAATAATTGGTCAAGTTTGGAGAGCAATAATGACCTAGATTTTCCTTTGTAGTTATCTCCCCTTGCCTTTTTAGAGAAATATGAAGAAAGACCACCTTCATCTGTCTAGATCTAAATGTGAAGTGAAGCCCCTGTTCTTTTTTCTTTCTTTCTCGTTTTACACCACTAGAGGGCAACAAAGCTGTGCAACAAAACTGTACATTTCTTTGCAAAAGGTCAGAACCATTGAACCATTGCGGTTTGTCCAGTTACACAATATGAAGGGTTTTTAAATGAGTTATAAGGGTTGATGCTTGACACATCTGCTCAGGTCTGCTCAGATGCTTGAGCACGTCTGCTGTTTGTGTCTGCTCAGGTATTCTGTTTGCTTGTGCACTACATATCATCTGCGGCTCAAGTGTAAAACTGAATGAGCAAAGTTCAGACAACAGACATATTTGGAGTATTAACTCAATTTGGGAGAAAAATATATGTTTAATTTGTATTAAACCACTTGCAATAGTTCAATTAGTTTGATTAGTTTGAAAAAAATGTTCTACTTGTTACATAATACATTTCACAGTCAGACTTTTGCCTTTATGGAAATATAAAAGGTCTCAGTCAACTGACCTGATTGACCACATTTTATTTGACTAGATCTGAATGTGAAGTGTTCTTGTTCTTTCTGCTTTTGCACCACTAGAGGGCAGCAAAACTAAGCAGTTTGCTGTATTTATCACTACAGGTCAGCACTTTCATACAGATTGAGCAGAGGTTGTGAAGCTTAGTGTGGGAACTTTACACTTACATTATTGTGCTTCTTTCAGTATATCCCGGCATTCCTGATTCCAGTATGTCTATACATTTCATATCACTTTCCAACGCTTTTAACAGGTTCTGGTTCTGTCTGCTTAAGAAATATTCATTTTCATGTGTTCATGTCACAGATTGTCAGAGTGTGCAAGTTCATACAAATTTCCCTGTCACCCAGTGACATACTTTGCTGAAAATTTTCTTCAGTTGCAACTGAAAATGCAGAAATGGCGGCAGTTATTTTTTAGAATTTTTTCGAAAAATATTTGCAAGAATCAAGGGTAACGCTTATGAGGCCATATCACACCCATAGACCATTATGTCTTGAGGCTTTTGTGTAAACTGTTTTCAGTTGGTTTATGATATAAATTTATAGATAGATAGATTTATAATACAATGTTTGTTATGTAATATCACATATTAGTGTCCCATAAAGCAGAATTATGAAAATTAAGACAATAAAAACCAAGCACAAAATAGCATGCCAAACCATGCAAAGTCTGCTTTATTTCCCTGCATTGTGTTATAATCCAGTATCCACATACATTTCACATTTTCTATGTTGTGCTCCTTTAGCATATCCTGACATCACACTCTTTAAAATAAAACAATAGTATTTTTATATCTTCAATTATTATGTATTATGTATTTCATATACACAGATTTGTTCATGGAGTTATTATCTGTTGAAGTTGCTTTTTGATGCTCAGATGCAGCCAAGCGTTTTACATTAGTCTAGTGATGGTTTATGAAGTGTGGTTAAAACTCTATCATGAACAGGCCAATAGAAATGCTCCAGAAGGACTTTGAACAAATTCTTCTTACACTGACTTTTGTTGAAGGTAAAGAGGGGTTTCCTTACCCGGTAAACTTGCCATTGGTGAATAGAAGGCATTTGTGTGACAGCAACACTACATGTCATGGGCCTACGTCTGTGTGTCAGCAGCTAAGAGTAATTAAATAGCTCCTGGTAAACTACTAATAGATAACAGTGTGACTTATGCTTTCTCAATAATTGGACAAATAACTGTAAGGCCATTAGTTAAAAGGGGTTCAATTCTTAAACAATCTTGAACTAAAAAGTATTTGCAATGCAGATTCAGCACTGACAGTGCAATGAAGTCCAAGACTGGACTTAATACATGGGAGAACAGCACTTACAATATTTACTAGAAATTCTCTGTTACTCGAAGTCATCTTATTAATTAAAATACATTAATTAAAATGTCATTGATTTATTAAAATTAACACGCCTGTCTTGAATGATCAACTACATGTGGAAAATGGGGAAGTTGTTTAGGGGTGGCTTTCAGGGCAGACTAGACAAAACCAAAACTTCCACTAGACTGCAGTGTCAGTTGAGACTCGAATCAGGATCATTGTTGCTGTAGGCCTTAGCTGACATTGGAAAACTGGGCCTACATCTTACAGTCTTCTAAATGTGAGAAAGGTTTAAAGAAAAGTTTTGGTTGAGCTCTTTGTTTTAGTTGATTCCCTTGTTGCATGACCTAATTTGCTGCAACACTAATCATCAATTAACTGTTAAGGATAAACAGGCTGATGCAATATTGTGCCCAAGGAGTTAGTCTTAGGTTTCAGATGGACAAAATTAGATGAGAGTGTGAAATAATTAGCTGTTGTGTCTTAACACCTTTGATTAGTCCGATACCTGTGAGAGGTGTTCCATCATTTAAGGTGAGAGGTGATAACTGGTCTCTAAGGCATAACTTTAGAAGCTTGTAAAGACAAACATTAGCTAATTGTGTGTGGTCATGATGCAATACATCAAGTGTCAATCAAAGAGTGATCTTTATTGTAAATCATAAACTGAGAAGTATTTTCTTTTATAATTGTACACACATTTCTAAACGTACAACCTTTTAACTATAATCTGTATGCATATTTAACTATGTTCCCTGGACCAGGACTCATGTTGAGGGCTCTATATTCAAGTCTTCGAATTCTCTTCTTAACATAAGTTAATAATGGATATGGAAAGGACAAGAAGTCTGAAACTAGAACTAAAGAACAAGCAAAGGAATCTCACTATAATAGTAGATAAGAGTAGATATATTTGGTTTCCTCATGAAAAATGACTAGATAACCATGTGTGTGTGCAGAAATTTAAGATTTAGTGTTTACTGAAAAATCCTTTCACTTGTTAAGACTAGAGTTCTTAGCAAACATGAAAATATCACCTGACCCCAATAGATCAGCAAATCCTCTCCAAAACTGACCTATTTTACTTACATCTCTCTGTATTCACGATCTCTCACACTCATACCTTGTGGCCTTGTGTGGAGCTTGGTGTCCAGTTGTCCACCATGGAAGTGAGTCCAGTTAGCCCAAAGAAAGACTGTTTAAACTTTAAATGTGACAAAACCACTGTACATCAGGATCTTCTCATTCAGATAAGTCTCACATGTTGGAAGCGTTTTAGACACTCTGTGTTAACACTGAGAGGTACAGTTATGTGACATACAGTTGATTGATATGTCCCTTTTAACATCCTGCCTCCAAAGTACTCAGTTAGGAGTTAAATATTTCAGTTTTTTGACTATGTTGAATATTTTTAAGTAAACACTTGACCTGTGACCTTCGAACCACCACACCAAATAAGTTTGCTTTTCCATCAAAACAGCAGATTCTGGGAGAGAAGTCAGTGGTGTTCTCATGGTTCTCTCAATTGTTCTTTTATGGGGGTCTACTAAAAGTGTGATTGACAAAAAAATGGTTTTAGGAACTTTATTGATTTTTAATAAACTGAGATTATTTTAATCAAACAATTTAAGGTTTCAGGAGATACATTTCTAGTAAATGATGTTAGCCCTTCTCTCCCACAGATTAAGCCGGGTCTTAATTGCAGTGCCAATGCTGAATCGCCACTGCAAATACTTTTTAGTTAAGGATTTGTTTAGTATTGAAGCCTTTTTACTAACTTCTGGCCATTTCATTGTTTGTCACATTACTGAGCAAGCACAAGGCATACTGTAATCTTTTGGTAAGACAGATGAACTTTAATTACTCTTAGCTGCTGACACACAGAAGTAGGCCCATTACATGCTTGTTAAGAGAAACATTAGCTAATTGTGTGTGGTCATGATGCAATACATCAAGTGTCAATCAAAGAGTGATCTTTGACATGATCTTTATAAGTTTAATTTTTATGCATATTTTACTTTAATCTTTGAACCAGGACCCATATTCAATTGGAGATTTATGAGTGAGAGTGATGATGTGCTTAAGAAATTATTAGAGTTTATTATTAGCTTATCTGAGTTCAGTTCATGTCCCTGAATTCTTGTTTGATCTCAAATGTAGTTTGTCCAAACATTATGTTTTTTTTTTACGGGTTTCTAATCACATTCTGTAAATCATCCCTAAAACAATTTAGTCATTTAAAACATTTGGCTGGATTTTTTCAGCATTAAAAAGCAACTAAACAATGAAGAACATGCCACTGAACAGCCACTCTACCTGTTAAGGTATCTTAACACTAAAATGATTTTGGAAAAAGTTAGAATGCTTCTTTTCACTTCAGAATTAATCTTGGCTGTTGTTATTACCACTTCTTAACCTCTATTATGCCTTATTGTGTGATAGGTCTTGAAGTGTTTAACAATATCCCAGTACAGTTGAACTGTAATGTTTAATAAATGTATTTTACACAATGCATATTGGTTAAATTTGCACCATATCTTCCATTCTTGGCTGTTGGCCATCAAATCGTCAAGAAAAATGATCTAGTTTCAGTAAAATAACTTCAGTTTGCTTTCAATCATGAGCAAGCATGATGTTTTCTTATTTTGAATGTTCCAATTCTGTCTGAATTCAACAGATTTTCAAGCTAACTGCTGGTGGACTCTTTTCAATATGGCAAAGATGCCAAACTATTTTGGTATGGGGGAGAAAGTCAAACGATTGTGGTGGGCCAAGGGCCAACAAGAAAAAAATTATCAATATCTACTAGTAAGGAAAAAGGGGAACATTTATGAAAATGCATTTTCAAGCATTACATTAAACTTTGTCTTACCGAACTGTTCAGTAGTTGATTAAATTTCAGCCTTGCTGGCAGATCTTTGGTCCACATTTTGAGGATGCTACATCTTTGTAGAGTAGTTGTGTGTTACCTTGATAATGAAACACTTTACTTTGCAATTGTCCAAAAACAGGTAATTGTTAAAATAAAAATGTAATGGATGCATAAACCCAATCATTTAGCATGGTGCAAACAGCACACCTAAGTCATTGCCCAAACTTCCTTCTGAAAACCCCTAACATTGTGTGAAGAATGGACAAATGGTCCAATGGTTAAGAATATTTGTCCTTTTCCATATCAGACATCTGACACTGTAAGACTGAAATCGATAAACAATGCAGTGACTTCCATTAAAGGCTAAGTAGGTTTGTTCCATCCCTTGTAAACTTGGCATTGGGAGATATCAGACATTGTCGATATATGTAATGGGCCTACTTCTGTGTGTCAGCAGCTAAGAGTAATTAAAGTTCATCTGTCTTACCAAAAGATTACAGTATACTTTGTGCTTGCTTAGCAATGTAACAAAAAAACAAATGGCCAGAAGTTAGTACAAGGGGTTCAATACTAAACCAATCCTAAACTAAAAAGTATTTACAGTGATTCAGCATTGGCACTGTAATTAAGTCCAAGACCCAGCTTAATCTGTGGGAGAGAAGAACTAACAAAATTTCCTGTTACTTGAATCTATCTCCTGAAACCATAAATTGTTTGAATAAAATATTCTCAGTTTATTAAAAATCAATAAAGTACTAAAACACTATTTTAGTCAATCACACTATTAGTAGACCCCCATAATAGAACCATTGAGAAAACCATGAGAACACCACTGACGTCTTTCCCAGAACCTGCTGTCTTTCATGGAAAAGCAAACTCATTTGGTGTGGTGGTTCGAAGGTCACAGGTCGAGTGTTTACTTTGTCAAAAATATTCAAAATTTTCACAAAACTCAAATATGTAATGCCTAACTGAGTACTTTGAAGGCAGGGTGTTAAAGGGACTTATCAACCAACTGTACCTCTCAGTGTTAACACAGAGTGTCTAAAAACAGACCTTCAAATATGTGGGATTTATCTGAATGAGAAGATCCTGATGTACAGTGTTTTAGTCACATTTTAAAGTTTAAACAGTCTTCGTTTGGGCCAGCTGGACTCACTTGCATTGCTGACACCAAGGTCCACACAAAGCCACAAGGTGTGTGTGTGAGTGTGTGAGAGAGTGAATACAGAGAGATGTAAGTAAAATAGGTCAGTTTTGGAGAGGATTTGCTGATCTATTGTTGGGGGTCAGGTCATATTTTCATGTTTGCTAAGAACTCTAGTCTTAAAAAGTGAAAGGACTTTTCAGTAAACACTAAATCTTAAATTTCTCCACACACACATGTTTATCTAGTCATTTTGCATGAGGAAACCAAATATATCTACTCTTGTCTACTATTATAGTGAGATTCCTTTGCTTGTTCTTTAGTTCTAGTTTCAGACTTCTTATCCTTTCCATATCCATTATTAACTTATGTTGAGAAGAGAATTTAAAGACTTGAATATAGAGCCCTCAACATGGGTCCTGGTCCAGGGAATATAGTCAAGTATGCATACAGATTATAGTTAAAAGGTTGTACGTTTAGAAATGTGTGTACAATTATAAAATAAAATACTTCTCAGTTTATGATTTACAATAAAGATCACTCTTTGACTGACACTTGATGTATTGCATCATGACCACACACAATTAGCAAATGCTTGTCTTTACAAGCTATGCAAGTTATGCCTTAGAGACCAGTTATCACCTCTCACCTTAAATGATGGAACACCTCTCACAGGTATCGGACTAATCAAAGGTGTTAAGACACAACAGCTTATTGCTTCACACTCTCATCTAATTTTATCCATCTGAAACCTAAGACTAACTCCTTGGGCACAATATTGCATCAGCCTGTTTATCCTTAACAGTTAATTGATGATTAGTGTTACAGCAAATTAGGTCATGCAACAAGGCAATCAACTAAAACAAAGAGCTCAACCATAACTTTTCTTTATACCTTTCTCACATGTAGAAGACTGTGAGATGTAGGCCCAGTTTTCCAATGTCAGCTAAGGCCTACAGCAACAATGATCTTCAATTGAGGCTCAACCGACACTGCAGTCTAGTGGACAATTAAGTTTTGTCTAATTTGAAAGCCACCCCTAAACAACTTTCCCATTTTCTACATGTAGCTGAGCAGTCAGAACAGGTGTGTCGTTGTATTTTGCACTGAAGATATGAGGCTAATGTAGGTAACAGGAAAGAGATGAGTATACCCCACCTGTGTGCATTGTGTAAACATTACACATTAACTGTACTGAGATGTTATTGTGAGAGCATATCATTGAAAATTTAAACAAATCTAAATGCAAATAAAAGAAGTGCTGTGTTCAAGCTTACAGGATTTTACATCTGTTGTATACTTAAAAAACTTGCCACTTCCCTACACTCCAGATCTAATCACACACAAAGTTGACGACATATCAATAAATCCTGGCCAAACCTAACAAATTTTTCCTTGCGTTTCTCTTTATTCACATAGACACACGTGCACTCACACACAGAGGCATGCATATTGGCCTTGTGTTTACCTTGGTTCAAGTAATGCAAGTGATGCCAGCTGACCTGGATAAAGACTGTTTATGACTGATAATCTGATATTTTAGTGACACATATTTGAGTAATCACTCAGGTGAACACCTAAAGATCTGAACTCCAAATAAAGTGAAAAACAGCTGAATTCAGTAAAAGTCTGTAAGAAGGCCCATTACACGTATCGCCCAGTGCCAAGTTTCCAAGAAAAGGAAAAAAAATTGCTTTTCTTGAAAAACTTGGCATTGGGAGATATGAGGCATTTGCATGTAATGGGCCTATTTCTGTGTGTCAGCAGCTAAGAGGAATTAAAGTTCATCTGTCATACCAAAAGATTACACTGAAAACTTCAGTTGTTTGATTAAAGCAGTGTATTAAAATCAATGAACATCCTAAAAACATACTATTAGCAAACCTTTGTAGCAGAACCAATTAAATTCCATAAGAACACCACTGAGTTCTCTCCCAGAACCCATTGTCTTAACAGAAAAGCAAACTTATTTGGTGTTGTGGTTAGAAGGTCACAGTTTGTTTGCTTTTTACTAAAAAGGATGTATCAACTAACTGAGTTAGCATATTGTCCTGATAAACATGTCAAGTGTTTTAATGTCATTTATGAAAAATGAGTCACACTGAAATTACACATTATCACATTAGTCACATTACTAATCTTTATCCTGTCCAGCTTTTTTGTTGCCACCAAGGTCAACAAGGCTGACAACCATATATGTGTGTTTATTATAAATGTGTGTTTGTGTGTTTGTGTTAATATAGAGAGGTGCAAGCAATAATTGGTCAAGTTTGGAGAGCAATAATGACCTAGATTTTGCTAATCAGATTTCCTTTGTTGTTATCTCCCCTTGTCTTTTTTAGAGAAATATGAAGAAAGACCACCTTCATCTGTCTAGATCTAAATGTGAAGTGAAGCCCCTGTTCTTTTTTCTGTTCTTTCTCGTTTTACACCACTAGAGGGCAACAAAGCTGTACAACAAAACTGTACATTTCTTTGCAAAAGGTCAGCACTTTCACAGAGTCTAAGCATAAGTGCAGCCTGAGCTGTGGTAAAGCTGTAAAGACTGTGAGATGTAGGCCCAGTTTTACAATATCAGCCAAGGCCTACAGTAACAATGATATTGACCTGAGGCTTCCCCTGACACTGCAATATAGTGGAAGTTTGGGTTTTGTATAGTCTGTCCTGAAAGCCACCCCTGAAAAACTTCACCATTTTTTGACATGTAGTTGATCAGTCAAGACAGGCATGTCTCTATATTTTGCACTGGAGATATGAGGCTAGTTTAGATAACAAGAAGAGTATACCTTTTCTAGACCCTATCAGTTTGCATTGAGTAAAATACATTCAATAAACATTACACTTCAACTGTACTAAGATGTTATGAGAACATTTAGCAGATGTGTAGTTTAAAGCTGTGTTACTCATTTTATGTTTATTGATACCAGCATGTATTACAGTGTCTGATGACACCTGACAACTATAGCACACACAGTAGCCTTAAAAGAAAAGGAAAAATGTTATTAACCATTGAACCATTGCGGTTTGTCCAGTCTTCACACAATATGAAGGGTTTTTTAAATGAGTTATAAGGGTTGATGCTTGACACGTCTGCTCAGGTCTACTCAGATGCTTGAGCACGTCTGCTGTTTGTGTCTGCTCAGGTATTCTGTTTGCTTGTGCACTACATATCATCTGCGGCTCAAGTGTAAAACTGAATGAGCAAAGTTCAGACAACAGACATATTTGGAGTATTAACTCAATTTGGGAGAAGCTGTAGAAAATATATGTTTAATTTGTATTAAACCACTTGCAATAGTTCAATTATGCAGTAGTTTGATTAGTTTAAAAAAAAATGTTCTACTTGTTACATAATACATTTCACAGTCAGACTTTTGCCTTTATGGAAATATAAAAGGTCTCAGTCAACTGACCTGATTGACCACATTTTATTTGACTAGATCTGAATGTGAAGTGTTCTTGTTCTTTCTGCTTTTGCACCACTAGAGGGCAGCAAAACTAAGCAGTTTGCTGTATTTATCACTACAGGTCAGCACTTTCATACAGATTGAGCAGAGGTTGTGAAGCTTAGTGTGGGAACTTTACACTTACATTATTGTGCTTCTTTCAGTATATCCCAGCATTCCTGATTCCAGTATGTCTATACATTTCATATCACTTTCCAACTCTTTTAACAGGTTCTGGTTCTGTCTGCTTAAGAAATATTCATTTTCATGTGTTCATGTCACAGATTGTCAGAGCGTGCAAGTTTATACTATGTCCCTGTCACTCAGTGACATACCTTGCTGAAAATTTTCTTCAGTTGCAACTGAAAATGCAGAAATGGCAGCAGTTATTTTTTAGAATTTTTTCAAAAAATATTTGCAAGAATCAAGAGTAACGCTTATGAGGCCATATCACTCCCATAGACCATTATGTCTTGAGGCTTTTGTGTAAACTGTTTTCAGTTGGTTTATGATATAAATGATTTATAATACAATGTTTGTTACGTAATATCACATATTAGTGTCCCATAAAGCAGAATTATGAAAATTAAGACAAAAAAAACAAGCACAAAATAGCATGCCAAACCATGCAAAGTCTGCTTATTTCCCTGCATTGTGTTATAATCCAGTATCCACATACATTTCACATTTTCTATGTTGTGCTCCTTTAGCATATCCTGACATCACACTCTTTAAAATAAAACAATAGTATTTGTAATAATAATCTTCAATTATTATGTATTATGTATTTCATATACACAGATTTGTTCATGGAGTTATTATCTGTTGAAGCTGCTTTTTGATGCTCAGATGCAGCCAAACGTTTTACATTAATTTAGTGATGGTTTATGAAGTGTGGTTACAACTCTCTAATGCAAAATAGACACAATGTTTGGACTGATGTGTGTGAACTACAGTGCCACACATTTGAGATCAAACAAGGATCAGGAAAATATGATGCTGAACTCTTTGGTCTTTTTGAACTCTTTTCTGATCTTTTTGGCAGAATTAGAATCTGAAAGTTTTTTTATTTGGCCAATAGAAATCCACAAAACCAAAATAAAATCCTTTTACATTGATATTTATTGAACGCTTAGCAGTTTTTTTATTTTTTCGTTTCTTGTAAACTTGGCATTGGGAGATATGAGGCATTTGCGTGGCAGTGATGGTGACATGTAATGGGCCTACTTCTGCAAATGTATTTTCAGTGGCAATTCAGCAATAGAAATTTCCTGAAAACTTAAATAGTTTGATTAAAATATCATACACACACTTTTCCAAGTGTTAATGTAATTTATGAAAAATTTGTCACACTAAAATGTCACATTGACAGTCTTTATCCTGTCCAGCTGAAGTCACTTTTTGTTTGCCACTAGCAACCATGTTTATGAATGTGTGTGGTGTGTGTGCGCGTATGTGAATACAGAGAGGTGCAAGCAAGACAGAGGTCAGGTCAAAATTTCATGTTTGATTAGATCTTGAGTATAAAGAAGTAAAAGGAAATTTCTTCTTGCAAACACAATTACCTACCCATTTTGTTTGAGGAAAACATATATTTTCTACTATTACAGTGAGATTTATTAGCTTGTTCTTGAGTGCTTGCTTCAAACCTTTTGTCCCTTCCATAATCCATAATTCATTTATCTCAAGAATATGGGTCCTGGTCCAGGGAACATAGTCAAATATGCATACAGATTATAGTTAAAAGGTTGTACGTTTAGAAATGTGTGTACAATTATAAAAGAAAATACTTCTCAGTTTATGGTTTACAATAAAGATCACTCTTTGACTGACACTTGATGTATTGCATCATGACCACACACAATTAGCTAATGCTTGTCTTTACAAGCTTCTAAAGTCATGCCTTAGAGACCAGTTATCACCTCTCACCTTAAATGATGGAACACCTCTCACAGGTATCGGACTAATCAAAGGTGTTAAGACACAACAGCTAATTATTTCACACTCTCATCTAATTTTGTCCATCTGAAACCTAAGACTAACTCCTTGGGCACAATATTGCATCAGCCTGTTTATCCTTAACAGTTAATTGATGATTAGTGTTGCAGCAAATTAGGTCATGCAACAAGGGAATCAACTAAAACAAAGAGCTCAACCAAAACTTTTCTTTAAACCTCTCTCATATTTAGATAACTGTGAGATGTAGGCCCAGTTTTCCAATGTCAGCTAAGGCCTACAGCAACAATGATCCTTAATTGAGCCCACTAGTGTGCATTGTTAAAAATACATTCATTAAACATTACACTTTAACTGTACTAGGATATTGTTAAAAGGACATTTGTCATTTAACAGCTGTTTAAAACCTATTACACCCCAAGGCTTATTACACACTAAGGTACAATAATTTAGAAGTGGTGATAGAAATTTGCAATAACACCTTAAGTCTGCAGCCCATAGTTTTTTTGAGAAGTTAAGCTGTGTTTATTATTATTGTTTATTATTTCCAGTCAGATGCCACCTGGCATTGCTAACTATATCACACACAGTAGCTTTACAGGAAAAGGAAAATGGTCTTAACCATTGTGCCATTGCTCTTTGTCCAGTCTATACACAATGTCACATTTTTTAAAAGGGTTGAGACTTGACACGGTTTGACTGTGTGACTATTTAGGTGTTCTGTTTGCACCATGCTAATTGATTGGCATTATGCATCCATCACTTTTGAACTACATTAGCATTGTGTCTCCAGTGTAAAACTAAACAAACAAAAAAACGTTTATGACTAAATTTGGGATATGTTTTAAAAATTACATATTTTTTTTCAAACCACTTTAAATAAATAAATGATGCCGTAGTTTAAACAATATGAAATAATACATATTACATTCTGTCACAACCTTTGGTAAAAGAGGTCTATATAGATTAATGAACCTAGATTTTACAAGCATATTTTTCATTGTTATTATGTCCCCTAGTTTTTTTATGAAAAATTTAAATAAGGTCTCAGTGAACTGACCTGAATGACCACATTCATCTGAATAGATCTGAATGTGAAGTGAAGCTCCTGTTCTTTTTCTTTCTCATTTCACACCACTAGAGGGCAGCAAAATTGCACAGTTTGCTGCGTTTATCACTACAGGTCAGCACTTGCATCCAGATTGGTGAAGTGGAGCCTAGTTTGAGAGATTTACATCATACATTTCTCACTCACTTTATTGTGGTTCTTTTAGTATATCACAGCATTTCTGATCTCAGTATGTCTATATTTTGTATCACTGTTCAACTCTTTTAAAGGTGCACGTATTTGTCACTGTACAGCGTACAGCGAAATGTGTCCTCCGCATTTAACCCATCTGGTAGTGAACACACACTCACACACACACATGTGTTAGGGGCAGTGAGTACACACACACACCCAGAGCGGTGGGCAGCCAACTCCAGCGCCCGGGGAGCAGAGAGGGTAAAGGGCCCAACAGTGGCAGCTTGCCGAGCCCAGGAATCGAACCCACAACCCTGTTATCGACAGCCCGGAGCTCTAACCGCTGAGCCTTAGCAGGATTTGCAGAGATTTGTTCATGGTTCTGTCTGTTTGAGAAATATTCAGGGGAAGGTTGTAAGCGCATTTTATTCACATTGACAAACTTGACAATTTGAGGATCAAAAGGCCTATTACAGACATGTGTAGATTTATACATATTCAAAACTTTGTGTTCTGAGAAATTGGAATGTTATTCCGAGGATCAAAGCGACACAGAAAATAATATATATAGTTTTTTTTTTACATAAATATGCAAATTACCTACAGCACATGTTATAATATTTTGAACCATGGTATACAGTAACAACTTGTTGTGAAGTATTACTTTTTAGAGAAAAACTTGCAAAATGCATAAAACATAAAAAAACCAATTTGAATGTTTAAAGAAAACATGCTTTAACATAAGGAAAAAACAAACAAAGTTAAATATAGTTTTGTTTAGTTTAGTTTACAGCGGAACATAAAACCAATACAACATCCTATCCACTAAATCACATATATTTTGATCCTAAAGCAACAGTGTTTAAAAAAAGTTATCTTTAGTCATGTACTAAATAATGCCCTTGAAGCTTAAAGCAATAATAAAGCCGAATAACTTCACGATAACTTCATGATAAGAAATTATATATATATATATATATATATATATATATATATATATATATATATATATATATATAAAAAAAATAATATTCAATATATCAATATCTCTTTTTAGACTTAGACTGCAGAACTGACAACTCATCTAAAGTTTAGTGTAGTACATGCTAACTCCAGTTTAGCCCAGGCTTAATCTGTGCTTACAAAAGCCCTTTACAAGCCCTGTAGCACCTCTCTACTGATTATGAATACAGCTGTATTCTGCAACTATTTCTTTGAAAAACCTTTCCACTTATGATGATCTTTAAAGCTTTTCTGAACCAAGGATACAGAAATGCATAAATAAAGGGATTCAGAGTGGAGTTCAAATAGCCGAACCAAACCAGGGCATCAATTAATGATGACGGTATAGTAAAGTCAATGAAAGGGTCTATGATATTGCAGAGGAAAAAGGGGCTCCAGCAAATAAGAAAAACTCCTACTACAACTGCAAGAGTCATTGTACCCTTGCGAGTACGATACCTGAACTGTCCTGGCCTGTTGCTGGCCATCCTCAGATGATTGGTAAGAAAGTCAATGGACCTTGCTTGACTTCTAGCAACAACATAGATTCTGGAGTAGATGCAGAACATGATGAAGCCAGGAATGAAAAAGGAGACCATAGAGGTGACTACAGCTGAGCTACGGCTAAAGAACACGTGGCAGCCACCCACACAGCGCACTTGTGAATTGTAGAAGGCCTCAGCACCTTTGAGGTTGAGTTCACTAAAGACCATGGTATAGGCAAACACCGCAGAGATGAACCAGCTGGCAGAGACCATGCACAAGACGGTGGCAGAGCGTACGCGTGAGCGGTACGTCAGCGGGCTGCACACAGCACAAAAACGCTCCGTCGACACGCACATGAGGTGGAAGATGGAGGCTGTGCTCAGCATTATGTCCATGCCTGTGTGTAGCTTGCACATGATGTCCGCAAGGTACCAGCAGCCATGCACGGAACGTATAGCACTCAGAGGCATGACAAATATGCCCAGCATGAAGTCACACATTGCCAGAGAAAGGATGAGGTGGTTGGTCGGTGAGTGAAGCTGCTTGAAGTGCGCTATGGAAACTATGACTAGTAGATTCCCTGTAACGGTAACCAGTATGGTAATTGCCATGGTGATGAACATAAAAATCTGGACATTTAGAGGTCTCAGTATTCTCCGGCAGGATCCATTGATGGAGTTGTAACAAAAGGGTGTATCTGATAGATCATGTACGCTGAAGTCTGAGTAGTTTAGATAGTCCATTATTGTCTTTCCTGTGAGGGTGAAAAGACAGCACAAATCAACCACAAAACCACACCATGATGGTCAATTAGACTTATAATCTAAAGAAAGAACTACTTACTTTTACACCAATCTTCAAGCTTGTTAGTGTGCTCCCATGAAAAGGAAGTAGCGCATATTTAGTTTGCCCAAAGTACTTCCTATTTTTGTTAGCAGGAATTTCTTCTGGGGATGGATAAATACTGCTGTCCATGGAGTTGAGTGGTATTCCATAAATGGCTTATGTCTGAAAATGCCTTTTCCCAAGGGTACACTTCTACTCATCTAGAGTTCATGAGGGCCTTGAATAAAATGTTAAAATGCATGAGGCCCTATACATATGTATATATTTGGATTGAATATAAACAAGTTCTAATATAATATAAAGATAAAATATGAACAAATGAATATAAACAAGTTAAAAATAATAAAAATGTACATTCAACTCCGTGTCCCCTTTCATGTCCTTCTCTCTTCCCAACTAAATCCAATACTGAATGGTGGTGCAAAGATATCACTATGAAAAAGTCTTTTACATCAGTTCTCTCTCATCATGTTTGTGTACATGCAAATAATCACACGCCAGACCGGCGTGACATTATAATATGCAGCTTGTGTACAGTTCACCCGAATGAGTCTGATTCTTCCGAACAATGCAAACATCTCTGCGGAACCCAGCAATCATTTGTGCAGGCCACTGCTGTGGGAACACGGCCAATGCAGAATCCCAGCCTACGCAAACACACACACAGAATGAGACACAGATGTTTAATGTTGACACTCAAAAGGCCAGATACTGGATTCATCAGGTTGCATTTTACACTGCATGACCAAGCGCACTAACTCAATTATTTCAGTAAAGAAAACAATGTATATGTTTCAACAGCTCATGGTTTCATATTGCGTCACATTTCCTTTAATCAGCCTAGTAAATCAGTATTTAAAAAGACATCTTGGGAAAAAGCAAACAGGCTGATGGGAACAAATATACTCTTATCTTTATTTTATGCCTCCATTTCGAACCTGTATTATTTAAACACTGTCGCTACCTGCTGTATTTGATTGCAGGTATTTGCTCAAATGACAGCTATCAGCCTATAAATGTTTGCAACTTGCTCGGGTAGAAAATAAAACAATATATAGTGCACAAACACCATTATGCTCAGTAAATTCTGTTTATTCTATAACAGAGAGAATCTTAATTAAAAAATTATTTCTGTCCCGTGACGTGCTGGAAGAAAATAAGGAAGTTTGACCAGTGACCAACAAAGGCCCAAAATAGATGAAAACATCTACTACCATCTTTACGAACTAGGCCTTAGGTCAAAGTATGTCAAATGTTTATGAATTTATCACAAACTGTGTATGAACACAATGCTGTTATAATTTTTTTTTTAACATCAGTTTCTCAGGGAATGTTAGGGAAACGTCCAGGGCAAGCCACAAACCAATCAAGTGCCGTGCTAGCCACAGAGGAGACAAAATAGGCGTTTGATTGGTTGGAATAAGTTACACTACAGCAGTAGACAATCACCCTCTGTCTTTCTCTATCTATCTTTATATATATATATATGTTCGATCTGCTGTTTGACCAGAATGCCACAAGACATTCTTAGGTAATGTATTGCACAATTGTACTAAAATGTTGAACAAAATTATATTATTGTTATCATTAGTTGTTACTTTTGTTTGCCTATTTTTCCCCACACCATAATATTGTATTTAAACAATAGGGTAACATGCAAAAGGTTTGTTATTTTAGATGTCTTAAGTATTGTGAATGTGTATGAACTGTGTAGACAATATTCAAGTTTAAATGCAGCCAGATTATTCACATTTTGTCAAATGGATGGAGTAAACTGCCCTTAATTTAAAACAAGTTAATCAACAAACTGGTCCCTTCTTTCTGTCTTTAGGATTTTGTCAAAATGAATTCAAGCCTTCAGGGATTGGTTGAAGCAGTGACCCTGTGTTTTGAGGGTCTGAATGGATCGTGCTCGCGGATTGTTTACACCTCTGCCTTGCGTGTTCCCCTATACCTCCTCTTTACTGTGATTGTTATTCTGATAGTCAGTGGAAACCTGTTGGTCATCTGCATCATACTCTTTTCCCCACACCTGCAAATGGCCACTAACTACCTTATTCTCTCCCTGTCTGTGGCTGGGCTGCTCCTAGGTGGGCTTGTGCTGCCTGCAAGCATGGTGCGATCTTTGGAGACTTGCTGGTACTTTGGTGAAGCCTTTTGTGACTTTCATTCCACTGCTGACATTATTCTCTGTAATACCACAGTGTGGCACCTAACGTTCATCTCCATTGACCGTTACCTGGCTGTGTGCCACCCAATGCACTACCAGAACCGACTGACCAAGAGGCTCTACATTGCCATGATAGCATCCAGTTGGGGTCTTTCCTCAGTTTTTGGCTTTGCCATCACACTTTCAAATCTAGAAGTTGTAATCAAAGAAAATTTTCAAAAGACTTGTGTTGGGGGATGTTTTGCTCTGCATGCCAAAGAAATTGGAGTGGAATATTCTATTGTTTTCTATTTCATACCAGTGTCTATAATAGTAAGTGTCTATAGTAGAGTTTTTTTTGTTGCACGAAAGCATTCCAAGCTTATTTACAGTTACACTCACAACCCTAAAGCCCTAAATCCTTCTAAAGATCTCAAGGCTACTAAGACATTAGGTATAGTCATTGGAAATTTTCTTTTCTGTTGGACCCCATTTTTCATGTGTAATATTATAGATCCTATAGTGAACCACTCAATACCATCATTTCTGTATGAAGTGCTCATGTGGATTGCTTACTTAAACACTATGTTTAATCCTTTAATATATGCATTTTTTTACCGTTGGTTCAGAGAAACCACCAAGGTCTTGTTGAACAAACTATTTAAGCAATTTTAGTTTGGGTTTTGGATACAGGTTCATGAGCTTGCATATGCATGCACTTTTCAAATTGACAGCTCTATTTTTCTCTATATACTAAAGCAATCTGTATGCCTCACATGTGTGACTGTAGACCAGTAGAGTTCTTACTTATCAAGTGGTTGTTAAATATCTTTATAAATATCTGACATTACAGGCACTCATTTTCTAGGACAAATTATACAGCTTGTGTGCAAAACATTAAGGACTTGAACCTCATAGATGATTCTAACAGACAAAGCCATTCTGTAGCAAAAGTCTCTGTGTTTGTAAATAGATCATGAAGTCATTGAGTGGAAACTTCATTAGACACACATCCTGTATCCATGACAGAATGCTAATTGAACAACTGCACAAAAGAGAATGTTTTAGAGTCAGATCTTAAATCAGTCATTAAAGGTAAGCAATACATGAGCAGTTCTTGGCTCTTTGGAATATCACCTGGATAACCTTTGAATTTCTTGGATTATAGTTTTAGGCTTACTTTAAGGCCCACATGGCTTTGACTTTATAGCCTGCTGAAGCTCATGCTAGTCTATCTCACACAATCTATTTATAGTCCACTGCACCCCACATTTACAGTTACCCAACAAAAACAATTACTAAAAACACAACTAACTAAACCTGAAATAGATACCAATAGACACAAAACTTGTCTTATGAATGACTTACCTAACTCCCTGTTAAAAAATATAAAAAGATCCACAGCCACTGACCTTCACTAGAGCTTAGATCAGGCCCAGAAAAATCCAGCCAGACTGTTCTGTCCGTGCACGTTCTGTCTGTGCCTGATCCAGCCCGTCCCATAAACTGTCGTTATGAGCCAGATTTAAACCTAATATTTTTTTAGTAAGGCTGTTAAAATTGAGCCTTTTAACTACAATTCTGAGTTGTCTGAATAACCTAAATCTGTTCAGCATGATGTTAATGAACAGTGCAACACGGAAAAAACAGAGGCCTATTATTCATAAAAACTGTTGAATAAGATTTGATCTCCATATGAAAATGAAATGAAAGACTGACCACTAGGCTCTCCTGCTACCTGTGTCAGCCCAGATGTTAATCCTCCTGCTATTGCTATTTGCCTACCGACTATGTAGAAGTTGTGTTATTTCCCAGATATTAAATCTCTTTTCTATAAAAGCTAGCAGAGGCCACATGCATATTTACCAGGCCAAATAAGCTAATGCTAGTGGAAAAATACCAGCTGGAGCTAGCGGAGGCCACATGCATATTTACCAGGCCAAATAGTCTAATGCTAGTGGAAGAATACCAGCAGGAGCTAGCAGAAGCCACATGCTTATTTACTCTTAGAAATTTAAAATGACCATCTCCCTCACTTGTTATACTAACATTATAAAACTCCTAAATCCACCGATAAACTAACGTTAGACATTTTGGCTGTAAAGCCTGTACTAAAACTACTGTTGCTAGGAAATACAGTTTTGCACTGGCACTTTATTAATATAATCTGACACAGGACACATACACATACATCTTACATACATCTCTAATTTTTAGTAGTACAGGCATTACAGCCAAAATGTCCAAAATCCACTGATTTTCTGTATTTGCCAAGTATAAAACATGGTGCCAGTGTCTGAAAGCTGTATATTTTCCTTCATAATGCCATTTTCATATTCATATTTATGTGTCATGTGTCAGATAATATTAATAAAAAATTGGTCCTCCCAAGCTTTCTTCCTCTAGCTTTAAGGAAGTTTTCCTTTGCAACTGTCACCATTGGTTTTTATATTTATAATTATAATTATTTATAATTGTTGATCTATTCTTGTAAAGCTGCTTTGTGACAACATTAGTTAGAAAGTGAGAGAGGAAGCAATAGAGACAGTAACCCAAGGATGCAAATACTGAGGTCTATACAACAAGCAAAAGACTGCATAAAGACTTTCAGACCAAGTACATTCATACAGCAGTATGCAGCAAGAGCTGTACTAAAGCATCCACTGCTCAAAAAGAGAGCAATGAACATTACCTTAACATGCTTGAGTGCATAGCTCAAGCTGCAAGATGGCCAAGGGCAGATTGGATGCCCCACCTAATCCCATTAATGAAAGCAATAGCCAGAGCAGTGTACATGAGCATGGGCAGCTAAGAGGTGAGCCACTATGACAGTGTTAAAGATACCATTTTCAAGAAGTTCACTCAGCTCTTTTAAAGCAATAAAGTACCAACAAATGGTTAGACAAGTGGTTATTGTTGAGCAATTCAAAAGGATGGTTATGTTGGTTCATACAGAACTTCTCTAGCCAATGCTGCAGAGTTGACAGGGCATGATTAAAAAAAAGGTTTGTACATCAGTAGGAAACTGTGTCACTCAAAGATTAAATATTCTACAGTTGGGAAAGAAGCACTAGGGGTTAAGTGAACCTAGGCTAGTCTGCTTGGTTTCTTAATTTGTCATATAAACTCACCCACTACTATAAAGGATAAAATAATGTATTAGTATAAAATAAAATAATTACCCTTATTTGTTATGCATATGACTCTAATCTATAGAATGAACAAATGATTACAGTTCAGTAATCATATTTAGACATGTTGTGTTTAAACTTGTTCTGATCTGTGTTGTCAGCTAAAGGACTGTGTTTTTTCACTCAGCTCAGATTAAAGACTACTGTGAAATAGAGTTAGCAGGCATTCTGCGCCATTTTAAGATGATCTTAATACTATTAAGCCAACTGTAGTGAAACTGAGCTGGTCAGATCACCATTACTGTCAGCATCCGTTTAATTGGTGTTATTAATTTTCACACATACCTAAAGGTTACATCATGTATTTGTGGGACTGCACATGCATATGTTGTGTGTGTTTAACATGTATGTATATATTGTACAATTTCTCTCATTCATTTGAGCCTTTTTAATTTTTATTTTTATCTTTTTTGGACAGTTGAAAACAAACCTAAAATAAATATGTATCTATATTACAGGCTATGTTCTACACGTATTTAATTTACTGTGAAAATCTTAACTACCAGTCCTGGAAGGCTACAAGACTTCATAATTCTTAGCCGCTAGTGATCCCTTTAATTTAGGTTTAGATTTAGTGAGATGGGGAACACAGTAAAGAGCAGTTCTGAATTTTGCAATGGTTAGAAATCAATAAGTTTACCAACACAACAGTAAAGCAAAGACAGTTTATTTAAAAACAGCATGTATCCAATACATATTGCATGAAGTATGAGTTTCCAGTTTAAGTATGAATATTTTCAATTAAATTCAAATGTATTTATATTTAACTTTCACAATGAATGGTGTCACAAATGTAGTATGTTGATTTTCTGAAGGTAAAAAATCATACACTGTGTACTAAGTTACACACTGGTTCTTTTTTATTGTAGTTACAGTAATTAAAGCCTTTTTTAATCACAGGGATTCAGCAGTAGCTTCATAACAATTTAGTGCGTGATGAATTAGCCTGAAAAATGCCACCAGAGAGAATAACTCTGAACGCATGTCTGAACCAGCTGTAGAAAAAGGCATACACTATAGGATTACATGTTGAATTGAAATACCCTATCCATAGAAACAAGTCGAACAGCAGTGGTGGCACTGAGTATCCAATGAATGGATCTATACAATTGCAAAAGAAAAATGGGACCCAGAATGATAGAAAAACACCCATGATGATGGCTAATGTTTTTGTGGCCTTCCTCTCTGACTTGCTCATGCTGGCTTTTTCCTCTGCTGTTTTTTTAACCTGGGTATTAGTATTGTGAATTGCTCGTGCTTGCCTTTGTGCAGTATGCAATATTTTCACATAAACACTGAGCATGACTAGGGCGGGGATGTAAAAGCAAAGCATTGAAAACACAACACCTCCAACCTTGGCTTGAAAGACCGTACAGGCACCCTCACAAGCAAAGGTGCTGTGGTAAAATTCTTCATTGCCCAGTACATTAAGCTCCAGAAATATCATTCCAAATCCCACTACAACAGAAATTGTCCAACAAACAATGATCATAAACACAGTGGTATTGGGAGTCATCTTACTATGGTAGAGAAGGGGGTGACACACTGCATAATATCGATCTAAAGAAATTATACACAGATTTAGAATAGAGGCAGTGCACACTGTAACGTCAAGGCTGCTGTGTATTTTACAGAATAAGCTCCCCAAATACCAGCAAGTCTCCACAGAGCGGAACATGCTTGGAGGCATCACTACCCCTCCTACAAGCAGGTCAGCTACAGCCAGAGAGACAATAAGGTAGTTAGTTGGTGTGTGCAGCTGCTTAAAATGAATGATGGTTATGATCACCAAAAGGTTTCCGATCACTGTAAGGAGAGATGAGGCACTAAAGAAGATATAGAGCACAACACGGATTTCCAGAGGATAGTTCAATTTCAGACAAGAGCCATTAAGAGAATCAAAACAAAATGGAGGTTTCTCCAAGATCCCGCTTTGGTTAAAGTTGATTATGGTGTCCATGTACAGCACACACACACTGCCTTCCTATTCTAAAACACATAAATAAAAGGTTTAATGGACATTCAGATATTAAGTGGAAAAATATTTTAACACAAGGCATGAATTAAACATTAATTCAATGAACTAATGAACTAAACAAGCTAAACTAGATTAGTTTGATAGCTCTTGGCATGTTCATATTGGTCTAAGAATAAAACACATGATAACAGTGGACATGTTACCTTGTACACATTGTATCTATATTGTTGCATAATCCTTAAGTACTTTCACAGTCTTATAATCAATTCTGCAGTGAAAAAATTAACATTACCATTAGCTCAGCATCATACCTCTTCCTGTAAAATGCAGTTGTGCCAGGGTGGAGAGAGGAATGCCCCAATTTATTGTCAAGCTAAGCCTATAGCAACAACTGTCAAACCCATGTGGTCTCCCTAGTTACCTTCTCAGGAGGCAAGAAAATGTGTCTATGAAAAATAAACACACATGATGTACAGGTGCTACAGGCCGAAACATACACAGACAGACTTCAGAAGATACTCTTTGAGCCCCTATACCTTTTGGTATTTCTAAAGCTTTACATTTGCATCACCTTTGCTATTAATGACTGTGAGCAGGCCAGAGCCACAACAATTAATGTCTAAAAACTTGGTAAAGACCATGAGAGCTTAAATAAAAATCTCTTAAGGTTAAACATTTGCATGGTGCACTTTTCTTTTTTTACTATAAAATACTATAAATACTATAAATACATAATACTATAAATACAAATTACTAAAATGTACTAATTCAAAACATAGGTAGAACATTATTAATTATAATGAATTATATAAGTTATAAGCTCATGTGTATAAGATGCCTGAGAAACCTAAAGTCTGAAAAACTGCTCCACAGATCAGAACCTTGTCTTGTGTTTATACTGATCTGTCTGTCTGACTCTTCAGCTGCCCTTTACGCCACTCCACCTCCTCAATGCCCCATTACCTCACCCCATGTGCCAAATACCCAGTATCTACGTCTGGCTAAAATAATATAGAGGAAGCACCCTGTAATGCTATGGACAAAAGAATATCACAACAAGAAAAGATAATAAAAATAATGATTTGTTTTTTCAAAATAGAGATAATTAATATACACAACAGATTTCTTGTAGGTGTAACAGGCAATTCTGAGAGAGAATAACTCTTAATCAAATGTGAATTAGGAATAGATATAGCAGAAGTTGGGGCAGAAAAATAGATGGGGCAGGGTCTTAATGATGTTTGAATAGAAAGAAAAACGGGTGGCATTAAGAGCATTATTTGTTGTTTAAAATATGTTCAGTGAGAAGTGAGAGCCCAGCCTGTTTCCATGTTTTAACAAGAAGAAGCATGACGAGATTATTTTGGGAAGTCAGGTCATTAATGAACGATGCTTTGTGATTTGTCAGTTCTTTCAAAAAATATATACCTGCATCTCAGGATTGGGGCAGTGGTGGCTCAGTGGTTAGAGCTTCGGGCTATTAATGACAGGCTTGTGGGTTTGATACCCGGGCTTGGCAAGCTGCCACTGTTGGTCCCTTGAGCAATGGCTGTCCACCGCTCTGGGCATGTGTGGCTTAAGCATGGATGGATTAAAGGCGGAAGCCAAATTCCATCTGTGGCACTAAATGGCACAAATGGCGAATATGGTTGTCTTGTCTTATTAGTGATGTAGTTCAAATTTAATAGGATACTTAAATACTTTCCAGAGGAAGAAGAAATTTCCAATTTCTCATGTAAGCAAAGAACACTAGGTGGACAAAAATATTAGAACACCTGCTCATTTTCTTTTTTTTCTTTTTTAATTCAGGGCATTAAAAAGAGTTTATTCTGCTTTTGTTAGAGTAACTGTCTCTACTAGAGGCTTTCTACTAGGTTTTGGAGTATTGCTGTGATGTGATTGCATTCAGTGACAAGACCATTAGTGAAGTCACAATGTTGGATGATCACCACCCCACCTAATCTCCAACTCATTCAAAAAGTATTGGATGGAGCGCCTTCATTCCAGAGAACACAGTTCCACTGATACAGGGCTCCCCTCCTCTGGCCCACAGCTACCATTGGGCATAGTGCCAATGTGTTCATGTTCGTATGCACAATTTCTGAATGTGGTTTTTGTTTGCAAGCCTACAGTATACCCAATTGAGTCTTTACAATATGTTGATTTCAATGGATCCAATGCAAGTTTAACTGAGCTAGTATGACCTCTGTTGTTATATATTTTTACATATGATACATATTATTAGTCTTTTGGCAGTAGTCAAGGTTATCTTGTTGCCTGTACCTAAGCATTGTACTCCTGTGCAGGCCAGTGTTAATGGACAAACCCGTTTTGGGTATAAATGACTGGGATGCAATTTACCTACTCAAAAAAACTGATTATGTTTTTATGAATCACATATCACTCCCCTACAACTTGAGGATACTTATTTGTGCTAAAATATACACTCTAAAATGTATTTTGATGTACATTTAATTCATGATTATAAACCGCACTACAACATACACCAAAGCTCAATAAAGAAACAGTGTGCTGACCATGTTCTGGTGTTGTTTGAAACACCTAAATCTTTTATCTCTTTTTTACTCACTTTTTAGTTAATTTACTCACAATTTAGTTCACTATTCAATTAGTTCACAATTTAGTAATTGACTATTTATATTGAACAGTGAATGAGTTAACAGGTGAACCATCCAAACACAGTTTACTTCTTTAGTTCTGGTCACAAACCTCACAATTCAGGACCTTCACAATTCAGAATAGTTTTATGTCATTTGTTGATTGGACTAATGCACAGAATAATCTTAATTACATGTAATTTGTTGAAGTAGAAAGGATAAGACAGGATCAGACATGTCAACAGCACTGGGTGGGAGCACTTTACAAAATGGTTCTTTATTTTTCCAATATCCATCCCACTCCATCGTAAACTCCATCCCACAAAGCCTGTTTCAAATACTACCTTTACAAAGCAGGGGCAGAGCACAGCATGTATGCTACAGTACATATATAGTGATTCATACACTTCACATCTACTTGGGACAATGGTAAAGAAGGCTTATACCTAAAAATTCATACCGTCACACACAACCATCAAGTTATTGTGAGTGGTCAATTGTTTTGAACATTTACAACAATGTTTATCTGGCTTTTAATTTACTGTTAATCATGCATTATATAATTCAAAAGTGACACATCTTGTTTAGATGTTCAAAATGTGCCATTAATAACCAAATGAAGTGGGAACAGCAGAGTGTCTTCTCTTATGTGTGAGCAAGGAGAGAGTACAGAGCGGTACACTCCACTTACATGCTTTGGAAAGCATTAATGCAAATAAGGAATGTATGACATACATATAAGGTAAGCTGCTCAAACAACTGTTAATGCTACAACACACAATCTAGTCTGCAGACAACTGAATTCTTGAAGAGTTTTGCTTAAATATTTTACCAAATAAAACATTTCTGAGTGCCTGTCTAAACCAACGGTAAAAAAATGCATAAATGATAGGATTACAAGCTGAATTTGAATAACCAATCCAGCTAAGCACATCAAACAACTGTGGTGAA
The DNA here is from genome assembly GCF_030463535.1 of Salminus brasiliensis. Classification (NCBI taxonomy): domain Eukaryota; kingdom Metazoa; phylum Chordata; class Actinopteri; order Characiformes; family Bryconidae; genus Salminus; species Salminus brasiliensis. The sequence goes on from NC_132878.1 coordinate 30,158,878, forward strand.
CCAGTGTAACCAGAAATCGGGATTAAAATGCTGTAGAAAAAAAGTGGTGCATAAAACAGTAAGAAAACTCCCATGACTATTGTTAATGTCTTAGTGGCTTTTCTCTCAGACTTGCTGATGCTCGTAGTCATTTTGCTTTTTTTTCCCTTTTGAGCAGCCTGTGCATTGTGGATTAAACGCAATTGCCTCTGTGCAACAAAATATATTTTCAGATATATGCAAAGCATGATAAATGCAGGACTGTAAAAATAGAACAGTGACGTTGTAAGGCCTGCCATGGGTGTTAGAGAAATCATACATAATCCTTTACAGGCTACATCATCCTGGTAAAAGATACTCTCTTCATTACTGGAAAGGGGGAACATCATTACCAGTGCTGGGACAGTAGAAAAACTCCAACAAACCACAACCATAACAAGAGTAGCAATAGGGGTTATCTTACTGTGGTACAGCAGAGGGTGACATACAGCATAGTATCGATCAACAGAGATAAATGCAAGATTCAGTAGGGATGCAGTACACAGTGTAATATCAAGGCTGCTGTGTATTTTACAGAATACAATCCCCAAATACCAGCATGTTTCCACAGAGCGTAGCATGCTAGGGGGCATTACAGTCCCTCCAACAAGCAGATCAGCTACAGCCAGAGAGAGAATGAGGTAGTTAGTTGGTGTGTGTAGCTTCTTGAAATGAAGAATAGCTACAATCACCATAAGGTTTCCAAATAATGTAAGAAGTACAATCCCACCAGTAATAAAATAAAACACAATTCTGAAGGTCAGTGGATAGATCAGTTTTTCACAAGAGTTAGGATGATGATCAAAACATAGAGAAGTGTTTCCTAAGCTCCCATTTTGGTATGTGCTCATGACCATCATGCTTTTCTCTCTAGCTGTGAAAAAATATGATATCATGAATTTTATTTTTGTTTTTGTAACTAAATGTAATGCAATAAAAAAGAAAAATAATTATCAATCATTGTTCAATGATAACACATTACAAAATATTATAATTCACAAATGTTGAGGAAGAATAATTTATGCAGTTATAATTAAAAATTAGAGAAGACATAAACGTAATAAAAAATCACAGAGCGGAATTTATTATGCTTTTTGTCCATATTGTCCTTCAGGTACAACCTTACCTCTGCCTGCACACAATGGCAAAGCCAGATCTGATAAAGAGAACATTTCATTTATATGCTTGCAGGTTTATTAGGAACACCCTTTTGCTCCTTTGTTCTGATCCCTTGGTACTCTACACTAACAGCTAACACATAGAATCAAAGCATGGTTAACATTATTATTTATTATTCATAACAAAGTTGACCAACTGACCAACTTGTGGTAAATATACATTTCTCAACTATTACTGAACCAAAAAATTAAACACTGCTTAATATATTTGGGATTTGTTCTAAGAGAAGCATGTACAATTAGTTTGACATCTATCTACTAGAAACAGACAGCTGCCATTGCATTGTTAGAGAACCGCTAATCCAAGGACATGCTACATAAAGTCATGCCTAAAATTATACTTCATTGATTGAAAGGATTCTTCAATCATCAAACAGGATATCATGACTGGAAGATGACATGACTTGTCAATGACAGTGATTTAAAAAAGGTTTTTGATACAGCTTTCAAGGTAGACTTATTCCTTTGTTTCTATGTGTTTAGAATAAACAGATACACATATTTTTTAAATGAAAGTTAAGCACTACATCATGTTTTGTGGCAGTTAAAAGATACATTATTAAAGTAAATGTTATATGGTAAATAAGCATCAAGATCAAAATAGATAGTTTTGTTTAATTTGTTGATCAGCTCTCTGTGCTCCTGCTCAGTACTGTGAAGCCGGCATTCGAGACATCACTGTCTCCATGTTTAGATTGCTTTTCCACTTTCTAGCACTTTCTTGCACTTTTTTTTATCTGTTTAGCCTTCTACTGTGTTGTATGCTTACTAACTGCTTTTAGATTGTGTTTACAGTCTATTCCCACAGGTATATTAACAAACAAATCAACTGCAAGCGTTCTGTCCCTGCTTTATTATAGCTGTTGCCAGGCATTTTGAGTGTACAAAGTGTGGCATGTTTAGTCTAGACCCTTTTTCCACAGATAGAGATAAGGATAGTGTTTATAGTAAATGTGAGCTAGTTAGCTCTCAGGTGGAAAAAAATAGACCAGTTAAAGGTGTGCATCATGAAGAAATCTAGAGCGGAAATGTCGGATGACCAAAGTGTTCCAAAGCCTTCCAAAAAAAAGGGTTCCAAGGTGTTCCAAATTTTTCCAAAAAAAAAAAAAAAAAAAATTCCTCAGCAAATTGTACAACCTGTACACTCGACACAATTCCCTCAAAAATACTAAAATAAATATTATAATCAGACCTCTTTTGACAATAGTAAACTCATCCTATAGTTAAGCATAAAACCTTTAATCAAGAAACCAAATCTTGATCCTAGTGTATTGTCTAATCACAGACCCATTTTTTTGCTTTGTCTGTGGATGTGCTGAACGGGTTTTAATTGTTGATCCCTCACTTTTCCAGCATATTCTCAAAACTATTCGCTGATGTTGTAAACAGTGTATTTATCATCCCCTAGCTTAGGGCATGTTCCCAAAACCCTTAAATTAGCAGTAATAAAACCTTTAATAAAGAAACCAAATCTTGATTCTAGTGTATTGTCTAAGTACAGACCCATCTCCAGCGTAACATTTATATCCAAGCTATTAGAAAAAGCTGTACCCAACAACTCTGCTTATACCTGAGGAGGAATGACATGTATGAGAAATTCCAATCTGGATTCAGACCCCATCACAGCATGGAGACAGCCCTAGTGAACATTACAAACAATCTCCTTCTTGCCTCTGATCAAGGCTACATATCTTTATTAGCCCTACTCGACCTCAGTGCAGCCTTTCATACAATTGATGACGGTATTCTACTAGAAAGATAGGCGAACATGGTTGGAATCACAGGAACAGCCCTATCATCATTCAAATCATATCTAACTGAACGCTATTAGTTCGTAAAGATAAAAGATTTATCTTCAAATTACAAAAAAGTAAGATATGGAATTTCGCAAGGCTCTATTTTAGGACCGCTGTTGTTTACATTATACATTTTACCACTAGGCTCAGTTATGAGCAGACATGATGTTAATTTCCATTGCTATGCAGATGACACACAGCCTTATATATCAGCCAAACCTGACAATAAATTTAGATTAAAGAAAAGTGAGGACTGTTCAAAGGATATAAAATTCTGGATGCCACATAACTTCCTTCTTCTTAACAGTAACAAAACCGAGATTCTCCTTTTAGGTCCAAAAGACACTAAAAATAAACTATCAGACTTAATGTTAGACTTGGCCGATGCTTCTATTATTCCTGGTCTAGCAGCTAAAAATCTTGGCTTCATATTCGATTTAGATTTATCATTTAAGCAACATATAGCTAATATTAGTAAGACAGCCTTTATGCATCTTAGGAACATTGCCAAACTAAGAAACTCCTTATCTCTACACGTTGCAGAAAAGCTAGTACACGTTTTTATTACCTCAAGGCTAGATTACTGTAATGCACTTTTGTCAGGTTCTTCCAGCAGGAACCTTAATAAACCAGTTCCAACCAACTAGTTCAAAATGTTGCAGCCAGGGTCCTTACTAAACCTAGAAAATTTGACAGTTCTATCAGCACTGCACTGGCTCCTAGTTAAATTCCGTATTGATTACAAAACTCTTCTATTAACATATAAAGACCCTACATTGCCTTGGTCCTGAGTACCTGCAAGGTTATAATACATAATCTACATAATACATAATACAATAATCTATCAAGAATACATAGATCTCAGGGTGCTGAGTTCTTACTCATTCCCAAAATACCTTCCAGATAATGTTCGGGACTCGGGATAAAGGTTGTAGGCCCAGTGGTTCCCAGACACAGGGAATTGTAGTATACTGAGATACTGGAACTGTCGTCTCACTGCTTGCATACAATCACTCAGGTTTGTGTATGGTGGAGCAGATGGACACTAGTGTTTCAGGGTACTCCCATGTCTGTGTTACCTTCTGGCTCTCTCCTTTTAATTAGGCTGTTATAGCTGGACCTACCGGAGTCGCCAGACACACTCTGATAAGCCTAATAAATGCATTTGAACTCTAAGTTGAAGCAACTCTCACAGCCAATGGATAAATGACATGACTTTTGACTTTTGAGTTAGGATGATGATCATAACAAAGAGACATGTTCCCTAGGCTCCAATTTTGACTTACTATCATGTCCATCATGTGTGACCTCTATCTGTAAAGAAACATAATAAAAAGAAGTAAAAGTAAATGTAATTATATTTGCCTGAAGCTGTCAGTTTATAGTATTTATCTGTTAGTACATTTTGTTTTGCAATCATGCCTTTCCTGTACACCCTTACCTCTGCCTGCACACAAGAGGAAATTCAGCTCTGATTAAAAGAGAGCATTTTATTTATAGGCTAACAGGTATAGTAGGATCACCTGTCTGTGCTGAAGCACACCTATAAGCTGTTCCTTTGATACTCTGGAAACTATGTATGTATCTTCTTATGCATTCTTCCATCTTATCTGCTTCTTGCTGGTTAGGGTTGTAGTGAGTATGAGCCTACCTAAAAGGTTATTTCAGATGATAACATTTCCACAGGACTGACAACAAGGCCAGAATTGAAACACTGCAGACAGAAATCTAGTAGCAGATCAAAAACATACATATTAACAATGTAAACCTCACATTTTCCTAAGATCTATTAGGTGACAATGACTGGCTAATATTTCTCAGTATTTACTGTAAGAGAAGAATAACAAAGTCATTGTTTCTTGGGGACTGACACCAAAAATGGCATTAGGGTCCAGCAATAGAACACAGCTTTCTTAGTTGATCATTGAAAAATAATTACAGTGTTGTCTCTCTTAAGAAGCTATAAATACTGGCAGTGCAAATGTGTGGTTCTAACAAAATTAGATTATAACATTTGATTTACTTTATGTAATATTAAAATGACAAAACTCATTGCCTAAATTCTATTTATACATTCCTATTAACCTGGTTAAACATTAGACTTGTCATGACTGGCTAGGTCAGACAATGACGGGTGAACACATTTGCAGGGATGGTGCGATGCAAGAATGCTTTATTAAGCAACAAAACAGGGTTAAACAAGAAAAATGCAGCAATAATGAATAACCAAAACAAACTTGTGACAAATGAACTTGGGCAAAGCAAAACACACACCTGAGGCTGGTGGAAACCTAGGGAGCTCAGCTTGAACGGGGAAACAGAAACGGGGAGGTATAACAAGAAAAAGACAACTGGCCGTGCCAGCGGAAATACAGGGGGTAATATAAACAGCGCTCGTCAGGCACAACAGAACATACTAGACGTGGAGCTTTTGGATCAGTCACCATACGCGAAAGGTAGAACAAACCAGAGCAAAAGTACTCTCCAGAGCGGTGATAGCTGAGTAGGACCCTTGGAACCATGAATGACTAACACGGACATCCTTGTGAAGAACTAACTAGACACTTGATTACGTGAACCAGATACAGACGCCAACTCACCAGGTTGGCTTAGAACGGTAACAGCCGAGTTGAACACAGAAAACATGAAGGACTCCTATGGACGTCCTCGTGAAACTCTAACAAGATCAGGCGCCAACACACCAGGTTGGCTCAGGATGGTAAATTCTCGGCAAAGGGGTGTTAGTGTTCGCTCCCTAAATATCCCAGCCTCAGGTGAAACGAATAAACAAAATCAATGAACATGAATCAAATACACGTGAATACGACCTAAAATGTGACATGAGACATGAACAGAATATCAACATAAAAGTCTATTATAAACGACGTGAACTTGAATTGAAAGACCGTGAATCTTGACATGAACAGATCAACGTAAGTCTGTGACACATGACATAAACAGAACATCAACTTAAAAGTCCTTGAAGCCTGTGGACCGCGGCTTGGGACCACCCCCGGGTCCCAAGCATCTCTGCAAAACCCTGTTAGTATACTGATAACATAGTTTTTGTGTAAATGTGAATATTTAATTATATGTATTTAAAAATAGAATTGTGAAGCCTGCCATGAATATACTTAACCATTCATCAAGTATTTTTGTAATAAAACTACTTTTTACACCTACTTGTCCATTGTATCAGCTCTGTTTATCATTTGGGAGAACTTTATAGTTCTATAATTACAAATTGTAGTCCTTCTGTTTTGCTGCATACTTTATTACGTAAAGTGTCCTCTATGATCAGTGAAGTTCAAAAAAACAACACTGAAAGTGAAACAGTGATAGTGAAAGTGATAAGAATACATTTAATATTTTTTGTATCTTGATTTAATGATCATAAGTCTTATCACTTCTGTTGTTTTTCTTTTTGTCAGTGCGGGCTGCTGGTCGGACTGGTAGGTGGCAGCTGGTCTGATGTAGGTAGAGGGGACTCCCAGCGCAAGTCTTTCAGCAGGTCGGGCTGGATGAGTGGGTGACTATATCCTTGGAGAAGATAAAGGACAGAGTTAGTTCTAAATGGACTTATAGAGAGCAGAGAATGTTAAGCAGTATCATAGTGTGTCTGACGACTTCGGCAGGCCTGACTATAACAGCCTAATTAAAAGGAGAGAGCCAGAAGGTAACACAGACACAGAAACACTCTGAAACGCTAGCGTCCATCTGCTCCACCATCCACAAACCTGAGTGATCGCGTGCAAGCAGCGAGATGACAGCTCCAGCATCTCAGTGTACTACAATTCTCTGTGTCCGTTAACCCCTGAACCTACAACCTTTATCCAAGGGGAAACATTAATTACCAAAAGCTAAACTAAACCGATGAGTTTTCAGCCTAGATTTAAAGATTGAGACTGTGTCTGAGTTAATCCAGAGTTTTTTTCCAGGGCTTTATAAGAAAAGGCTCTTCCCCCTGCTGAGGTTTTCTGAATTTTGGGACCTACTAAGAAGCCAGCACCCTGAGATCTAAGTATTCTTGATAATTCATAATATGTAATAAGATCTCGCAGGTACTCAGGAGCAAATCTATGTAGGACTTTGTTTATTATAATAAGAATTTAGTCAATCTAGTCAATACAGAATTTAACTGGGAGCCAGTGCAGAGCTGATAGAACTGGACTGATATGGTCAAATTGTCTAGTTTTAGTAAGGACCCTGGCTGCAGCATTTTGAACTATTTCAAGTTTATTGAGGTTTCTGCTGGAACAACCAAAGTGCATTACAGTAATCTAGTCTTGAGGTAACAAAAGCATGTACTAGCTTTTCTGCATCTTGTAGAGATAAGGGATTTCTCTGTTTGGTAATGTTTTTAACATGTAGAAAGTCTGCTCAAATGACAGATCTGAATCGAATATGATACCAAGATTTTTAGCTGCTGGCCCAGGAATAATGGAAATATCAGCCAAGTCTAACATTAAGTTTGATTTATTTCAGTTTATTTCTAGTGTTGTTTGGACCTAAAAGAAGAACCTCACTGTTACGAAGAAGGACTTTTTGTGACATCTAAGACATCGTATGAGTTTTATATCCTTTACACAGTCCTCTAATCTTCACTAGGGCTGTCTCCGTGCTATGATTGGGTCTGAATCCAAATTGGAATTTCTCATACATGTAATTCTTATTCAGGTATAAGCAGAGTTGTTGGGCCACAGCTTTTTCTAATATATTGGATATAAATGTTAAGTTCAAAATGGCTCTGTAACAGACAATACACTAGAATCAAGATTTGGTTTCTTGATTAAAAGTTTTATGACTGCTAAAGGTTAAAGGTTACCTACACCAGGTTTGTCATCCATTACCTCACCCCGGATTGCCACCCGGAATCACACTGCCTGGAAAAATAGTTCTTCCCAGAGGATTAAACTGCTTACAATATCAGCGAATAGTTCTGAGAATATGCTGGAAAAGTGAGGTGTCTAAATCAGGTATTGATTCTGATTTATGCAACAAAAATCTGTCATCAGTTAATTTATAAGTAAGTACTGTAGATCTGGTGAATAGAAACAAAAAACAAAATATCAATATTAATGTTGATGGTTAAATAATTAAAATAGTAAATATAATGTACAACCATAAAACAGTATAGCTTTTAAGTACTACAAAGGCAGCTCCTTTATTATTATTATTATTATTATTATTATATATTATACAGTTTTAGTTTATAGTATATCTTGCAAATATTTACCAATCTCAGCTTTTAAAACCTCTAACTGTAAGCCGGCCTTGGAGAGTCAACTTAAGCCATTTTCAGCGCAATAGCTTCTAACACTCCTTGAGGAAAATCCATTCTTCTTCATAATAATGTGACAGTCATGTAAGCATTTTACTTTCTTGTGAATTCACATAGGTAGCATGTGTAGCAAACATTCTGAAAAACAGTACTTCAAGGTGAAGTCATCTAGGCATGGGCATGCCAGTCTATATTGAGAGCCTGTCCTACATGCCCTCTGCATATCATACTTGAATGACCTCCTAGCCTATGTTTCTGCACTCTACAACCTGCTTGTGCTATTTCAGGAAAGCTCCCTACCGACAGCAGTATTTACATTTAGCTGTACCATTTGTCTGTATGCTATGAAGAGTTTACAGTCATTGTACATTAACTATTAAATGTCTTATCTACTACTATGTTATGTTATGAGGCTATAGATGAGCTTGTTTTGGTCTTCTTCTAATTACATTAGATATGACTTGGCTTTCAATGCAAAATTATGTTTTAAGTGATCTAAAATGTTGGGGGTTTTTTTGCAAGCAAAAACGAAAAAGGTACACATACTTTCAAAGAGTAATACAAATACCTAGAGACTGTTTAAAGCACTGTATGCATTATTACAGACTTTCTGTTTTTAACAAGATCTGTCCAGTAAACCTGATATACCTGATATACACATATGTATGTGCATATGTGTGTACATGCTTACAGCTTGTCAGAAAAATATAATTTAAACTAAAGTTATCCATCAGTTAAAAACACATTTTCTACATATTTCTTGTTTTTATTAGGAAAGATTAATCTATGGAATATGATAAAAGCACATTCTATTAATAAACTTCAAATGAACAGTAGGGGGGGGGGGGGGGGGGGCTACCACTAACAGCTATACTGAAATGACTAAACAAGGCCAGATGTGTATTCTATTGAACACAACTCTTTTCCTGAAGAATTGTGTCTGAATATGTTACCATTTAGAATACACTTAAGAGCCTTTCTAAACCATGTGTAGAAGAATGCATACACAATAGGATTGAATGCTGAATTTGTATAAGCAATCCAGCCAAAGAAATCAAACAGCTGTGGTGGGCCACTCAAACCAGTATATATGGCACCCATACTGTATATTAGAAGTGGTGACCAACACACTAGAAAAGCTCCCATAACAATGGCTAATGTTTTTGTAGCTTTTCTCTCTGCCTTACTAATGTTTGACTGTTCTTGAGATGTATTTATTTGAGAATGTGCATTGTATATTGATCGTGACTGCTTCTGTGCAACAAGATAGATTTTCAAATATATGGTTATTGTGACAATGGTTGGGATGTACAAAGAAAATGCTGAAATGATCAAAGTTGTAATGGGTCCTAAAATCATCAAACACCCCCCCTCACACATAATATCACTGTAATCTTCAATTCCTTGAATACTGAGCTCCAGAAAAATCATCCCAAATCCCACAGCAGCAGATACACTCCAACAAACAAAGATCATAAACAGAGTAGTAAGAGGAGTCATTTTACTGTGGTACAGTAAAGGGTGACATATTGCATAATATCGATCAACAGATATAAATGTAAGATTTAAAACAGAAGTGCAGCACAGCATAATGTCAAGACTGGTGTGTATTGCACAGTATAAACTCCCCAAATACCAGCAAGTCTCCACAGACCGCAACATGCTTGGCGGCATTAACAATCCTCCTACAAGCAGGTCAGCTACAGCCAGTGAGAGAATGAGGTAGTTAGTTGGTGTGTGTAGCTGCTTGAAATGAGCTATAGCTATGATTACCATAAGGTTTCCAAATAATGTAAGAAATACAGTAACACCAATGACAAAATAAGTCACAACTCTCACAGCCAGTGGATAGACAATTTTCTGACAAGAGTTAGGATTATATTCATAACAAAGAGAAGTGTTTCTGAAACTCCCATTTTGGATAAGGTAGTCCTTTAAATCCATCATGTAATGCTGTCTCTTTTCTGGAAATTAAATAAAAATATATTCTAAAGATAAACTGTTAATGAATTAAATTACATCCATATTAATATATTTTATTGCTATATACCACTTTTTTTTTATTTTAAAGGATTAGTAGGATAGTTCCTATATATTCTATTTTCCTATTTATAAAATGTTATGTTTTCTTATTCAAAGTCTGTAAAATCCGAAATCAGTAGTAAGATTAGAGAATCTTACTATAGATACATGATATCAAAAATGTAAAAATGTCACCTGTTTCAGGTCTAATCACTGCCTTCATGTGACATCAAAAGTCACATAGATGAGAGAGCAGCACTTATTTATACTCTTACAGATGTGTACTCCTTTCTACTAAATCACTCCTCCCTTCTGGGCCTAACAACCTTTGTGTATTACAAACACTGGAGAATGTCATTGCGGGTTAGGCCAGACACACAGGGGTTAACACTTGCAGAGATGAGTCTAATGCAAGTATATTTATTAACAGATCACAGGGGAACATAAAAGAGTGAGCGTAGCAAAAAAAAATCAGCTACAGGTTACACAGACAAACCAGTCAATGTGCTTAACAATAACAAAAGGGCTTGTGTACTTAGCTGTGAGTTTGTGAGGGGGGATCCCTGTCCGGAGGTCCGTAGTCGTCAGCCAGACTCGATCACCTGGCTCGTAGGATGGGGTTTCCCCTCTCTTACGGTCCACTTAAACATTGTAAAAAAAAAAACATTGTTGACGCATCCATGAATCCACCACAGGGACCCAAGTCTCCGTGGCTGTCCAGGGGGCCAGCGAGGGCTTGTACCCCACACAGCACTGATAGGGGGTCAGGCCAGTGGTCGTGCACCACAGTGAGTTCTGGACCAGACGCTGGTGTATTCGTGGCAGTACAGTTGTAAGAACACCCCCAGCTCTTGGTTAGCATGCTCGCACTGGCTGTTGGACTGCGCCCCCCAAACCTGTGACATGAACTGAGCCCCCCGATACTGATACTATGTTCTCCGGAATCCCGAAAGTCCAGAGGACATGGTCCACCAAGGCCTGAGCAGTCTGCATTGCCGACGTAGACCTTGTCTTGTCATGTCTTGGCATGAGGGGGGGGGGGGGGGGGGGGCACAGTGGTGCATGTGAGAGCTTGGGTGATCTCCATGTCCAGGTTCCACTGAATTGCCACAACAGTAAACCCCCGATGGTAGGATCGGTGCCGGTGTGGTCTATCCCTCATCCACCGACTGGTGGATGCGCGAGAGAGCATCCGCCTTAGCGTTAGTAGACCCTCACGACTCCTCATACCATGCTCCTCCGGGGCGAGGCAACTGATGCCCACCTCCATCGGCTCACTGGCTGATGGTGCAGTCGACGAAGCGGTAGCGGGTAGCCCTCCTGGCTTCATGAGCTTGGTGTTACACTGAGTAACCAGACTGGCCAGCCCCCTGGGATTGGCTACGGATTCCCCAGCACCTCGGGGACTGGTGTTGGTAGGGTGACCTAAGAGCTGCCAGATGGCGAGCACAATGAGCTTGTCCAGCTCTAACAACTCGCCCTGGCATGCCAGCTCCCACTGCAGATGAAGGCTAAGCCCATTGCGGAACAGAGCCACCAAAGCTGGCTGGTTCTATCCACTGCCAGCAGCCAGAGTATGGAACTGAAGCACGTAGTGAGCCATCGATCGGGTGCCCTGTTCCATCTGCAGCAGGAGGTCGCCCTTAGTGTGCCCTTCTCAGGGTGTTGGAACACCGCCTTAAATTGTTTAAGGTAGTCCGAGAAGAGCTTGTCGCTCAACTCCACCCAGGTGGCAGTGGCCCAATCCAGAGCTTTACCAGCAAGACGGGATACTAGGAAGATACTAGGATACAAGCACTGCAACAAAAACCCCCACAAGCTCTGGCTCGCTGTTATGCGTATCTGGCTTGCCCACAGGATACGAATCAGGGATGTGGGGACTTAGCTGGAAGAACTAGTGGGCTCCAACAAAGCCTGAACGCCACCCACTAGTTGGGTGACTTGTTGCTGCTGGTCTGCCTGTTGCTGCACCAGGTGACCAACTGTTTCAGACACACTCTGGAGAGTGAGCTGCTGCTGCCCCAAGAATTGCCCTTGGGCGCGAACAGCCTGATTCAAGGCTTCCATCTCTGCTGTTCGGAGGCTGTGGGCTGAGAATTCTGTCATGGCGGGTTAGGCCAGACACTGCAAATATAATATACAGGGTGGGCCATATATTGAGAATTTCACAAGAAAAACAATGGTGTGCTTGGTTTTAACGTAACTTTATTCTTTCATGAGTTATTTACAAGTTTCTGATCACTTATAAAATGTGTTCAAAGTGCTGCCCATTTTCTTGGATTGTCAATGCAACCCTCTTCTTGCACTCTTCACACACTGATAGCAAAACTGCAGAAGAAATGCTAGAACAGGCTTCCAGTATCCGTAGTTTCAGGTGCTGCACATTTCGTATCTTCACAGCATAGACCACTGCCTTCAGATGACCCCAAAGATAAAAGTCTAAGGGGGTCAGATCGGGAGACCTTGGGGGCCATTCAACTGGCCCACGACGACCAATCCACTTTCCAGGAAACTGTTCATCTATGAATGCTTGGACCTGACACCCATAATGTGGTGGTGCACCATCTTGCTGGAAAAACTTAGGGAACGTGCCAGCTTCAGTGCATAAAGAGGGAAACACATCATCATGTAGCAATTTCAAATATCCAGTGACCTTGAGGTTTCCATTCATGAAGAATGGCCCCACTATCTTTGTACCCCATTTACCACACCATACCATAAATTTTTGTGTTCCAACAGTCTTGGAGGGATCTATTCAGTGTGGGTTAATGTCAGACCAATAGCGGTGGTTTTGTTTGTTAACTTCACCATTCACATAAAAGTTTGCCTCATCACTGAACAAAATGTTCTGTGTAAACTGAGGGTCCTGTTCCAATTTTTGTTTTGCCCATTCTGCAAATTCAGTGCACCGATCTGGGTCATCCTCATTGAGATGCTGCAGCAGCTGGAGTTTGTAAGGGTGCCATTTGTGAGTAGCTAATATCCGCCGAAGGGATGTTTGACTGATGCCACTCTCCAGTGACATGTGGCGAGTGCTACGCTGTGGGCTCTTGCTGAATGAAGCTAGGACAGCCACTGATGAGAATATGTTTTAAATAAATTACATATAATTTAATACAATTTATTAAGATAATTAATCTTTAAAATAAAACAAATAATTAAAAGTAAACATTTCCTCAATGTCATTATACTATTCAAGAAAAATGCACATCTCATTAATGTACTTTACTGCTATTTATCTTTATGTCTAAAACAACCCATGCTAACTAGTTTTTTTTTTTTTAAATAATAATTAAAGTGTCTTTAGTTATGACTGCATGTCAGCACATGTCCAGTTTGGATTGGTAAACAATATTTTCATCAAATTATTTGCATGGCTATATTAAGGCTATATGTGGTCTGAGAAAGGCCAGGCTTTCAGATGCTGATGAAGGTTGCTGTGCCTCACTACAAAGTGCCATCACAAACATTCTTTTCCAAGACTAAAATTCCAAACCTGTACAACCAGGCAAAGCTGATGTTGGGAAAAAATGGCTTAAGGCACATGGTTTCCCACAACTACTGACTGACTGACAACTTTTCCTCCTCCTGTCTCTTTCACATATATTGAGATACCTGGTTCCGCCTGACCTGGCACTCCACTACCCTCTCGCCCGCCGTCCTGATCTGAGGCCTCGCATTGATTCATCCTCATCTCACTGCATGACAATGTATCTGACTGTTTCTCTGCATGGACTTAATCATTCATTGTTGCCGATAGCTAGCTCAAAAGAGGATTGGACCCAGATCTCCATAAATCTGCTTTGTGACAACATTTGTTGTAAAAAGTGCTATATAAATAAAAGTGAATTTAATTAAATTGAATTGAATTGAAATGAACTTCCATTAAAACTTCCATTAATTGAATTTGTTCAGATTTAGCAACAATATTTTGTCTTCAGTCAATTGATAGGTAACTACTGCAGATCTGGTGAATTGAAACAAAAACAAAACATTTATATTAATGTTGATAGTACAATCCTTAAATAATAGCAATAGTTATAATAATATTATACAACCAAAAAACAATAACGTTTTTATATAGTACAAAGGAAGATCCATTATTATTATTATTATTATTATTATTATTAGTAGTAGTAGTAGTAGTAGTAGCATGATAAATAACAAAATCTTTACATGTCAAAACAACAAATCAAAACAACAAAAATAGTAGAAAGACTTTTGTTGTTTAATTGTGTAATTTTTATGTTTGTGTGTGTATTTTTATATTTAAATGTAATACAGTATAGACAGTTACAGTGTATAGTTTAATATATAGTATGTCTTGCAAGTGTGTACCAACCTCTATGGCTTTTGACATCTCTAACTGTAAACCGGCCTTGGAGAGTCTACATAAGCCATTTTCAGCGCAAAAGCTTCTAACACGCCTTGAGGAAAAATCCATTCTTTTTCATAATAATGTGACAGTCATGTAAGCATTTTACTTTCTTGTGAATTCACATAGGTAGCATGTGTAGCAAACATTTTGAAAAACAGTACTTCAAGGTGAAGTCATCTAGGCATGGGCATGCCAGCCTATATTGAGAGTATGTCCTACATGCCCTATGCATATCATACTTGAATGACCTCCTAGCCTATGCTTCTGCACTCTACAACCTGCTTGTGCTATTTCAGGAAAGCTCCCTACCAACAGCAGTATTTACCTTTTTAGCTGTACCACTTGTCTGTATGCTATGGAGAGTTTACGGTCATTGTACATTAATTATTAAATATCTTATGAGGCTGTAGAGGAGCTTGTTTTGGTCCTTATTCACTTTGTTGTGATAAGGAATGACAACATTACATTTGACTTGGCTTTCAATGCAAAATGATATTTTTAAAAGCTTCACCCATTTTAAGTGATCTAAAATGCTGTTGTGTGCAGGTAATAGCAAAAATGTTTTCAAAAATGCAGATATGGGCAAGATACATATACTTCCAAATACTAATACAAATATATAGTCTGCTTAAAGCACTGCATACATTAATTTAAAGAGGCATAAGATTTTAACAAAATCTGTTCAGTATAAGATATACTTATGTATGTACATATGAGTGTACATGGTTAAAGATTGTTTTAGTCTATATATAATTGTTTTAGTAATGGTCTTAAATTGTCAAAATATAACACAATGTAAATTAAGGTTAAAGTATCCATCAGTTAAAACACATGTTCTACATATTTCTCATTTTATTAGGAAAGATTAATCTATGGAATATGATAAAAGCACATTGTCTCAACAAAAATGAATAGTATGGTGGGGCAACCACTAACAGTTGTACTATAATAACTAAACAATGTCCAGACATGTATTCTATTCTGAACACAACTCTTTTCCTGAAGAATTGTGTCTGAATATGTTACCATTTAGAATACACTTAAGGGCCTTTCTAAACCATGTGTAGAAGAATGCATACACAATAGGATTGAATGCTGAATTTGTATAAGCAATCCAGCCAAAGAAATCAAACAGCTGTGGTGGGCCACTCAAACCAGTATATATGGCACCCATACTGTATATTAGAAGTGGTGACCAACACACTAGAAAAGCTCCCATAACAATGGCTAATGTTTTTGTAGCTTTTCTCTCTGCCTTACTAATGTTCGACTGTCCTTGAGATGTATTTATTTGGGAATGTGCATTGTGTATTGATCGTGACTGCTTCTGTGCAACGAGATAGATTTTCAAATATATGGATATTGTGACAATGGTGGGGATGTACAAGGCAAATGCTGAAATGATCAAAGTTGTCATGGGTCCTACAATCATCACACATCCCCCCTCACACATAATATCACTGTAATCTTCAATTCCTTGAATACTGAGCTCCAGAAAAATCATCCCAAATCCCACAGCAGCAGATACACTCCAACAAACAAAGATCATAAACAGAGTAGAAATTGGAGTCATTTTACTGTGGTACAGTAAAGGGTGACATATTGCATAATATCGATCAACAGATATAAATGTAAGATTTAAAACAGAAGTGCAGCACAGCATAATGTCAAGACTGGTGTGTATTGCACAGTATAAACTCCCCAAATACCAGCAAGTCTCCACAGACCGCAACATGCTTGGCGGCATTAACAATCCTCCTACAAGCAGGTCAGCTACAGCCAGAGAGAGAATGAGGTAGTTAGTTGGTGTGTGTAGCTGCTTAAAATGAGTTATGGCTATGATGACCATAAGGTTTCCAAATAATGTAAGAAATATAATAACACCAATGACAAAATAAGTCACAACTCTCACAGCCAGTGGATAGACAATCTTCTGACAAGAGTTAGGATTATATTCATAACAAAGAGAAGTGTTTCTTAAACTCCCATTTTGGATAAGGTAGTCCTTTAAATCCATAATGTAAGAGAATGTCTCCTTTCTGGAAAATCACAAAAAAAAAAAAAAAAAAAAAAAAAAAAAAAAATTAAGATAAGAAAAATTATTGAAATGATATCCATATTAATATATTTTTATTGCACTATGCCACTTTATCACAGTACATATTAAATGGATTAGTAGGATATTCACATGGATTCACATTTACCAAATGTTATGTTTTCACATTTAAAGTTATTGCAAAATAGAAATCAGTAGTAAGATCAGAGAATCTTACTATATATACACATGATATCAAAAATTTAAAAAGTTATCACCTGTGTCAGATCTAATCACTGCCTTCATGTGACATCAAAAGATGCATAGATGAGAGAGCCACACACATTTATACTCTTACAGATGTGTGCTCCTTTCTACTAAATCACTCCTCCCTTCTGGGCCCAAAAACCTTTGTGTATTACAAGCACAATATAGTTTATTAAGATAATAAATCCTTAAAATAAATCAAATAATAAAGAGTAAACATGTAATTATACTATTCAAGAAAAAAACAAATCTCATGAATGTACTGCTATTTATATGTTTATGTGTAAAAGAACTCATCAGGTTGCAGCAACATTTTGTCAACAGTTTCTGTATTCTCTTTAAATGACAACCATGTAATACTGCTATAAGAATGTAATCTAATGTAGTCATACAAACCAATATGTTTTTTTAAATGATTCAAGTTTCTTTAATTATGACGGCATGCCTGCCACAGTTTTGACCTATGCAATCCTATGCAAAACATTTGGGCTCTTTGGAAAGGACTCCTGTAAGAATGTGTTAAAATGCCAATGTGCCAAAAACAATCCAAAAAATCCACCTTATCAAAGAACAGTAAAGCAATACGTTTTAAACAATATTATGTGCGGTGTTTAAATGCAAAAACATGTGTAGTTTACTATTTTTTAGGGACATCAAACCTTATAAACTTTACAGGCAATTCAAAACTAACACTTCCAGATAATTCAAATTCAAACCATGCAATTAAACTTTCAGTTGAGTGGAATATGATTAGCATGTTAGAGTTACGATCAGCTTCCAAGAAAGGAGTGTTGGTGACAGGGATGTGGGAAGGTGATTTTGAATAAGATGCAACAGAAAACTAACTGAAGCCCGGTTTTTACAGAGAGAGGACATGAGAGTAAGGTGGAGTCTAAGAATTTTCAACCCTCTACTGTTACCAGCTTTCATTTGACTCAACTGCCACTCTGCTAAAGTTCCTGATAAATCTACATACATAAAAAATAGTGAAGCATAAGAAGCGTTGGACAAGGGACACCAAATTAAGTTTAATTTGTTGGCCATTTTTATAACTGCCGCTTCACCAAAGAGCGTCGGTCTCGTGACGCAGCAGCCTGGGTTCGAGTTCCGGGTGGATTTATTTCTCATTTCTGTTTTGCCTGCTCTAAGATTAAGGACTGCACTTGGGGTCATTGGTCACGTGATCGTGGTAGCTCACTCAGTAGCGCACCGGCCCGTCAACACGGCGGCCTGGGTTCAAACCCCACGGTATGTGAGCACCACATTACAAAAAGATCCAGCCAAAACTAGCAGAGCCATTTAGTCTAGAGCAGGCAAAGAACACACCAGCTAGTCAGGGGGCGACTGTAGGGAGGCAACTCTAGTAGCCCAATTCACTAGCCAGCAAATTCCTGAACCACCAGGAGGAGGCTGCGGCTGCCCAAGCAACCGTGGTGCCTCAAGCTGCCTCTACCAGCCCCAGAGCGCTACGCTGGTGAACCAGGAGGCAGTAGAGGGTTCCTCCTTCAATGTTCCCTCGACTGACTCATTAAATTGGCCCAACGGGTCCTGCCACGGCAGGAGTGCGAGGAACGCATGCACAAAGGCAGGTGCCTCTACTATGGGGTCTCGAGCCCCGAGCTCTCGGGAAAAGCCAAACGTCCATCAGGGGAGGGGAGACCACTGACCCGACGCTTCTTTCTCGGGCCCAGGGGGTGTTACTCAATTCCACGCTAGCATCAGGGTTGTTTAAGGTCTGCCTGCTGTCTTCTTAGCCTCTGGAGTGGCAGGGATGCTGGCCTCGCCAGGAAACTGGCCCTGCCGCTGGTCCCCTTGAGGGAGCCCATGCCCATAGCGGCTATAGACGGCCGGTCACTGGAGCCTGGGGTGGTGTCCCACCAAACCCACCCTCTTACGCTGCGAGTCGGTCCTCACACCGAGCAGATAGTGTTTTTCATTATCAGCGCTACCGACTTGCAGTTGGTTCTGGGTTTCCCCCTGGCTCCAGTGGCATAACCCCCATGTGGACTGGCTATCTCGGTCTGTCTTGGCATGGGGGCCAGATTATCAGTCCTCCTGCCTCAAGGCCCCTAGGGTTATTGTGGCTACCGACACCGTTCCTGAAGGTTTTGACACCTCGCAAGTACCAAAAGAGCACTGGGACCTTTGAAGGGTGTTTAGCAAACGACAGGCCCTATCGCTGCCCACCCACAGAACTTTTGACATTGCCATGAACCTCCTCCCTGGCACTGCCCCCCCTAGGGGTAGGCTGTTCTCATTGTCAGCACCAGAACGTCAGGCAATGGAGAACTATGTCCAGGAGGCCCTGGCCTTGGGGTTCATCTGGCCATCCTCTTCCCCAGCTAGAGCCGGCTTCTTCTTTGTGAGCAAGAAGGATGGGGGTTTGAGACCCTTTATTGACTACAGGGCTCTCAACAAAATAACCACTAAGGGCTGCTACCCATTGCCCCTCATGACCTCAGCCTTTGAGGCACTGCAGCAGGCTTCCATCTTCACCAAGCTGAACCTGCGGAGTCTGGAAGTGACGAGAGACTGAACAAGCACCTGGGTGGCCTCTCTAGAGAGGAAGGGTCGAATTCTCCGGATGTTTTACAAGAGAAATCTGCGTGACCAAGTTATGTTTGCAACATGACTTGAGAACGATAACTGATCATCCATGACTACACCAAGGCTTCGAGCTTCTGTAGAAGGAGTGACCAGTGAGTTCTCAAAGGTGATGGCAAGATCGTTTTTAGGTCCAGCAGTTCCCGGGATGTACAGCAGCTCCGTCTTGCTGGGGTTGAGTTTGAGGTGGTGAGCCGCCATCCAAGAAGAGACGTCAGCGAGGCATGCTGAAATGTGGGCAGAAACCTGTGTGTCAGATGGTGGGAAAGAGAGCATGAGTTGAGTGTCATCAGCGTAACAGTGGTAAGATAATCCCTGAGAGGATATTACTTTACCAAGAGAGCTAGTGTAGAGTGAGAAAAGAAGAGGACCAAGAACTGAGCCTTGTGGAACGCCAGTGGAGAGACTAGAGACCGGTTCTCCAGGTGTTTAATCACCTCTCATCATATTGCATGCAGCAAAATCATCTTTCAATAGCACAACATATCCCTTCTGGAGATTTCAATTAGGTTTGTTCCACTTATGTCGTCCCTGTATTGTGGGGAGATATTCCCATCTCCACCTGGCCCAAGACCTCTCAGCAAGACTTGAACTTGTCTCCACTGGCTTCCATTAAGATCTTTGTCAGTGAAATGGAGCACCAATCTTCTGGGTGAGAAGTGTGGCAAGCGTGAGCAGAAAAGGTAAATCAGGATCTGTGGAGATGGGAATGAGGGGGCTTGCGTTCATTATTACAATGACTTCAGCTATTAAAGTGCACAGAACATCATGAGTGAGAGAAGACTTCTCCTGTTTTAGTGGGAAATTGAGAATTCTGCGAGCCACCCCAATCAGTCTTTCCCATGCTCCTCCCATATGAGAGGAGCGAGGATGGTTGAACTCCCAAGCACATCCTTGATCATTCAGATATCTTTGAATATCTGGCACTGTTGCTGTTTGACAAATCCCAACTCCTTACACGCTCCTATAAAATTTGTCCCACAGTCGGATCTGGGCTGTTTTGATGGCCCTCATAAGGCAAAAAATACCCTAATAGCATTAATAGAACTTGATGTATTCAGAGAAGGTATAACCTCGATATGCACTGCTCAGGTGCTCATGCAGGTGAACACTATTGCCTAGCGCTTGCGTTCATCTTGACCCCCTCTAATCTGTCTGGCAGTCCAAGGGCCAAAAACATTCATATCCACATATGTAAATGGTGGGGCCTCAGCAACATGTTCAGGGGGCAGATCCACCATTCGCTGCTGAACCATTGTTCTGAGTTTCTGACAGATGACACAGCTATGTATGACAGAGCTGATGACTTTCTTCCCTTCAGGAATCCACAGATCTGCTGCTCTGAATGCTCATTTACTGAAGTGTCAACCCTGATGTTTAACTTTTTTATGATAATGGTGGACTAAAAGGCATAAAACATTATGTTTAGGGAGGACAATAGGGTACCTATCTTTGATTTCCATCTGTGCATTACTAAGGTGTCCTCCAATCCTGGACTGCTTTTGTTAATAGGTTCATAAATGATGGGCAATGGTTTCCCATCATCAAGTGCTTCTCTTTAGTAAATGAGTTAGACGCTTTCCGATGTAAAGAAATGAAAATACTGATACTGAAATGATAAAAAAGGAGCTTGAAAAAGTAGAAGAAAGTACTACACTAAATGTATGAAAAACAGTACATGTCTGTGGTGTGCAAAAGTAAAGTGACTTAGTATAGATCCAGTTGGACAAATAAAGAAATTAAATATATTGAATATGTTCCTTTAAAAAACAGAAAGAGAACCAGAAAGGGTAGAAAGCACTACGGAAATGAGAGCTAGCTCAGTTTCAATCTGTTGTCATCCTCCCCTGAGGTACAGAGGGAGACATGACAGCACCCAATCCCCACCCCCCACGACGACCAACCAGATTTTTCCAGCAGGTAGAGTAGGAGGGGTCTTACATTGTGAACACAAAGAACAGCTTACGAAACGGTGTATATCAGCCACCACAGATTACCACCAGTATTTATCCGCTAGCAACTGATACGTTCGTGTTTCTACAGGATGGACAGAAGTCAGAGTAGAATGAGCCCAAGTGATTAACCTACATGATGTTGGAACAAGCTTTTTGTTTGGAGGACACTGTTCAGGCGGTGGTTTTCAATCATTCTACTGATCAATCGCCACATCATTGTTCCATCTAATGGGAACTACCACCAACCTAGGTGGTAATACACTGGTCGGGTCTTCCAGAGCTGTAGGTTCAGTATCATATATGCAAGAGAGCGCATCAGCCTGACAGGGGTTCATACGTTTAACCGAATGTAAATATTCAAGGTTCTTATAGTCAGTAAGAACTAGGAAGGTCTTCCTCCATTCCTCAAAAGCAAGCTTCATAGCTAGTTCGCAGTCAGCAGTGCCATAGTTTCTTTCTGTGGGGGTCATCTTATGTAAATAGTAAGCAACAGGGTACAATTTCCGAGGATTCATCAACCTCCACAACAAAAGGCTCTGCCTGGTCAGGGTGTTTTAAGAGGGGCTGGGAACCCATTCTTTAGGATTTGGAAACCCGAAACAGCCCAAAGTCCATAGGAGCTTTTTGGTGTTACCTTTAGGAAGCGCAGTGAGAGAAGCGGCCACCGAACTGTATCGTCTTATGAATCTTCTATACAAATTTCCAAAACCCAAAAACCATTGTAATTTTCTGATTTAGTAGGTACGGGCCAGTTAACTAGGGCGTCTACCTTTCGATCAGCCATAACTACTCCCCTGGGGCTGATAACATAACCCAAAAAGGAAACAGAATCAATGTAAAATTCACATTTCTGTCTCTTGAAAAAAAAAAAGGTTTTCAAGAAGAAGTTCCAATACCTGACTAACATGACGGATGTGAGTCTCTTTATCTGCTTAGAAAATCTAAATATCAATGAATGTATGCTATAACAAACATATTTCTGAAGACATCATTTATGAAGTCTGGGAAAACTAGGGCATTGCAGAAAGCTGGAATATTCAGAAGGAATACATACAGCAGTTTGGGTTCCAGACTCTCGATGGAAGTCGACCTGAGTGCAACAGTAAGTAGTGAGAGACAATTTTCATGACAATACAGACACCAAGACACAATCTCACCCTCAAACCAGGAAATAACTGGTTGGTAAGCCTTTTACCAGAGTAAACCCATCACAATGTCATAGTCTATGGAGTCCAAAACAAAAAAAACAAAGATCTCTAAAATGTAGCATGCTGACTTGCATCCGAACAGTCATGCGTGCATTCGTGTGTGATAACCCCTTGTCCAATGGGTCCTCCATCACTGGCATTTAATCTCAGTGGTGTCCTAATGCAATCTAAAGATATCTGGAGCTGAGCAGCGACATTAGCATGGATAAAGTTTCCCTCAGCGCCGAAATCAATCAGAGCTGAAAAGACAGACACAGTACTAGGCATTGGGAACTCTCACCACATTAGTGTGTGAAGGAGCCTCCCCATGCTTTCCTAGGGATGGCTCTTGCTTTTTATAATATACACAAATCAAGCGACTCATAACACCTGGACAAAGAAAACTAAAGCAACATGCTAGCGACAGCTAGTGAAATTAACCAGAAAATTAACTTAAACTGCAGTCAGTTCTCAGAAATATGCTCATATAAACAGTCAAGAAACTAAAATGTTTACTCACAGACTTTGCTTCGAGGAGCTTGAAAGAGGATGACAACAGATTGAAACTGAGCTAGCTCTCATTTCTGTAGTGCTTTCTACCCTTCCTGGTTCTATTTCCGTTTGTTAAAGGAACATATTCAATATATCCGATATCTTTATTTGTCCAACTGGATCTATACTGAGTCGCTTTACTTTTGCACACCACATTTACATTTATGGCATTTAGCAGACGCTCTTATCCAGAGCGACTTACAAGGTTACTTGTATTACACAGGTGGGCTAATGTAGTGTTAGGAGTCTGGCCCAAGGACTCTTATTGGTGTAGCGCAGCATAGTCACCCAGACCGGGAATCAAACCCTGGTTTCCCACATGCTGTTGTTGTAACGCAATGGCAGGTGGTGGTGTTATCTGTTGCGCCACACCAACCACAATCTGTTGCGCCACACCACAGACATGTACTGTTTTTCATACATTTAGTGTAGTACTTTCTTCTCAATTTCATTATTTATTTATTGTATTTTGTATTGTATATCTATGTGCCTCTGTATCCTCTGAGTCATTTCTGTACCTGTTCTTATAGTGTACTACTGTGTTATGCTGCTGGATGTTAAATTTCCTTCGGGATCAATAAAGTCTCTATTTATTCAGCCCATGAGTATTAATCTAATTTAATGATTATTCTGATTTGTTATTTTTGTGTTATACTGTTCTGCTACAACTTTGTGTTTGGGTTGGGTTTGTTTAATTTCTGGATAATTGAAACCTGGGTTACATCCTGGGTTACATAGCCAATACTATTCAAGCTTTTATCCTGAGGGAGAAGATGAGTAGAATACAGAAAGTGCCCATGATTGTCTGGAGCTTTTCTGAATCTGGTTATTGGAGGAACACTTTAACATAACAAAAGCTGGTGCAGAACAATGTGACATTTTAATCATGCATAATGTGTGTGACCAATCAAGACAGTAATACATCAAAAACATTTAGGAATAATACAGAGCATTTTCTGCTAAAACATACCTCAATTGTGTGGATGCATTAGTCTGTGTATCAATAAAGTCCTCAAGACCCTTATTTGAACACACCCAGTATTTCACAATAGTGAAGGAAGGGGTTGGTTGAGACAGTGAGGCAGAGAGTGTATTTCTAATTTGTATCATGTACATTTTTGAATCTTTGCAATCTATATCAGGGTAAAGTTACTACCACATGTATATGTGTCTCCTATTTACATAATAATTATTAGTATAATAATAATGTTTTAAAAAATGTGTTTAAGTCATGAGTTTATTTTTTTAAAGCATGTCAAATTTACTTGTTTAAATGTAGTTAAAAAACTAAAAAGTAGTTCTTTCAGTGTAAAAAAAAAAAGCAGCAAGATCCTATATTCCATTTATTCCACTGACTTTTCCTAAAATTACACTATGGCTGTTATATACTTTGTAAGGCCAATAAACATCTATTTTAACAATTTAAACATTAACAAGGATCCAAGCACACAGCATACACAAAGCATGTAGGTCAAATGATTTAATTTAAAGTCCATAATGGCGAGAAACATAATAACATTAAACTAAGTACTATAGGATTGCAAAGTGTCTTAAAAGAAGCTACACTGTAAAAAAGTGGTTTGTTTGTTCAATCTATAAAAATACTTCATGTGGTAACAAGGAATTGAACTGAGTTTACTTAACTCAAATAACTACTTTGAATAAAAAATGGATAATGCAAGTATTTATCTGCAAGTATTTATTTTAGTTGAATAAACTCAGATTTAATGTTTGTATTTTTAGACTGAAATGGACAAAGTTTTTTCAGTGTAATAATAAGTTTCTTTAGACACCATGGATTTGTGATGTGCTGAACTGTGATCCTAAGAGCTGATTAAAAGCAAGACAAATAAATCTATTCTGAACACAGTTCTAATCTTGAAGAATTGTGCTTGAATATTTGCCCACATGCAATTACTTTGAGTGCCTTTCTAAACCACCTGTAGAAGAAAGCATATACAATAGGATTCACTGCTGAATTAAAATAACCAATCCAACCAAATGCCTCGAAAAGTTGAGGTGGACATTTATATCCCATTATTACATCAAAAATACTAATGTAATAATACGGTGTCCAAAACAGTACAAAAACGCCCATGACAATGGCTAATGTTTTAGTGGCCTTACGCTCAGACTTACTGATCACAGTGTGCACTCTGGATGTGTTTATTTGAGAGAGTGCATTGAGTATTGAACGTGATTGTCTGCGTGCAACAATAAATATTTTCAGATATATGCTAATCATAATGAGAGCAGGGACAGGAAAAGAGAGAACAGAAAAAGTCAAACCTGTTATAGGCCCAAGAAATAGTATACATTCCCCCACACATTTAGCATAACCCTGATTATTGGACCCTTGAAATATCATTAAAAACCCCTGAAGGGCAGATAAAAACCAACAAACAGCAATCATGACAAGAGTAACAAGAGGGGTCATTTTAGTTTGATACAGCAGGGGAAGACATACTGCAATATATCTGTCAATAGAGATAAATGCTAGGTTTAACAGAGAGGCATTACATAACATAATGTCAAGACTGCTGTGTATTTTACAAAATAAACTCCCCAAATACCAGCAAGTCTCCACAGAGCGTAGCATGCTTGGTGGCATAACCACCCCACCTACAAGCAGGTCAGCTACAGCCAGAGAGAGAGTCAAGTAGTTAGTTGGTGTGTGTAACTGCTTGAAATGAGCTATGGCAATGATGACCATAAGGTTTCCAAACAATGTAAGAAGTACAACCCCACCAATGACAAAATAAGTCACAGCTCTCAGATTCAGTGAATAAATTAACTTTTGACAAGAGTTAGGAAGATTATCATAACAAAGAGAATTGTTTTCAATGCTCTCATTTAGGTTTGAAGGGTATTGTATATTCATGACTTCAATGTGCAGATGTGCTCTACTTCCAAAGATCCAAAGACATTATTGTCTGGAAAAAAAATAATTAGAAAGTAATTTTGTTAAACAATGAGCCCAAAACATTTACATTGTCATCAACTGATTAAAGTTAAATTAAACTGTATAACTTTTTCATATGTTAACAGTTTGAAGCATGATCGAATCATACATTACCTCTGCCAGCATATAAAAATGAATGCCACAGAGAACTGAGCAATTCTTATTTATAGTCATTCACAGCCACCAGCAGCACCATACTGCTACATCACTACAATGCACTAATCCCTTGATACACTTGATGATCAAAACATCTCTGATGTTAAACAAACTGAGAATTAAAATGAGCTGAATAACCTGCCATCCTTTAATCAACAATTATGCAGATGGATAATTTCCAAAAAGAAATCTCTCCAATTATGTTGTTGTGTTCAGCGTGTTTAAACTTATCTAGTGACCGTTGGTTAAATTATTTAATTAGTGTCCCTCCCGCAATACCATTATTTTGTTCATAACAAAAAAAATTATAAAAAATATATCAATTAAATAACTTTTGCTGTTGGTCAGCCACATTTGCTAATGCCACTCTAGTCATCAAGTCAGTTTTTTAAGTAAGTCTTTTAGTCATTTAATTTTGTATGTTTTCCTCACATTTTCTGATTTATGGTTTAATGTTTTGTTTTGTTTTTTCTTGTATGTTTGCCTGCATTTTGGCTGATATGCATGCCATCATTCAAACACCCAAAATCCATCTAAAACGTTTCCTAATATTAAGTCTGTGTGTTTATTCCATCTATGTATGTGTCTTTCAGGCCTCTGTGAGTGAGATATGGATATTTGGATGGTTGTTGTTTAATGCTGAGAAAGAGGTGGGTGACAAAGCCTAAAACCAGAACAGGGGGAAAAAAAGTGAGAACTGGGAGCAGAGCAGTAAGGGAACCAGTGAATCTCTTCTTCTTCATCAGTCATTCAATGAAGTTATGTAATTACTAAAAGTTTGAGAGAAGCTCCTCCTCTCCATTACTACACACTATAAAACTGCTCCTCTCCCCTTTGCCTTCTCTTCACATTAGCTCACCTTCTCCCTTTGTTCAAATGGACCTCAACATTACCGCCTCGAACAACAAGCTTGTCTCGGTCAACCAGCATTCTCTCTCTCTCCGGTCCCTCATCAAACTACTCCATGGCTAGATCCGTTGTGTCCCTGCCACTACCCCCCACTCTATTTTGCATCATTCTTGTTTCCAGCGCTCCCACTGGTCTTTTCCGTCCTCCACAGCTTTGCATGGGTGCTCTCTGCGTCCCAGACGTAGCCTCTGCCTCGGAAGTCCCCCTCCTACCATATCTCAGATTGGACTGCCGTTAAGCTCTAAAAGGTTCAATGGATTTGCTGTGTCTCCTTTACTTGTTCTGCTCCCTCTGCCCTCTGCTGTTGCTTCTGGGTTGGTGCAGCCTGTGTCAATTGTCCCATTCCCCTCACTCAATTGCTTTTTTAGGTCTACATCCTGTCGTACCTCCTGCCGCACCTCCGGCTATGCCTTCTGCTGATTCTGCTGGTCGCTTTTCACCCTCTACCCTTCTCTTCTGGCTGCCCCACCTACTAACATTCATGTCATCAATCCTCTTCTCATCTCGACCGCCTTGAGGCAACACATTCTCCACCTCACCTCCAAATTTCCTTCTGTTCTAGAATATTTTCTAGAAACATCTACCCCCCCCCCTTTTCAAACTTCAACCTCACTGGAGTTCCATTACCTTGGACTTTGTCCTGTTCCATGCCTCTCTTCCTCAAGAGAAGCATGACCACATTAACCTCTCCCTCTCAGCTTTCTTGATTCTCTTAGCTGTACCAAACAGCAGCTTCTCTCTCTCTTGGGCCACCTTAACTATGCTACTCGAATCATTCCGCAGGACCACTCTTTTTTATCTTCCACCTCCTTCGTCTTGTTTCTTCGGTTCAATCCTTGCAACAATCTGTTACACTGGATGACTCCTGCCTCTTGGAGTTCATGTTTTGTCTTGCCTTGCTTCACCACTGAAATGACATATCCTTTTTCTACCACCTCATTGGTGACCCAGCTCAGACATCCAGCACTTCATGGACACTTCTGTGGACAGGAAAAAAAAACAAAAAAACTAATCCTCCTAGATAACTCTGGTGTTCATGTAATAGCTGTTCATATTACCAATAAAGGCCAAACTAGAACCCTATCGCTTACACCCTCGATCTGTAGTCTCACTTGGCATTCAGTACTCCACCCATACATTCTTAGAGACATTCATGTCCCAGGCTGATCAAATCGTATTGCTGATTTTTTCATTCTCATTCTTAGCGCCTCAAGCGTGGACCATCAATCCACGCCAGTGCCTGCATTTTTGCACCCCATGCTCCATGCTAACCCACTGCTAGGACAACTCCTATCCCAAGACCAGGATACCATCCACACCTCTATTTCCCTGAGAACACTGTCAACATACTGAGCCAGCTGAAAATCCTTCCAGAACTTTCACACTTACCACAATTCTACCCTTTTAAAGTTAAATCTCAACCATATTATTTGGTAAATCTCAGTACATTCGAACACCTTCATACCTCATATCAATGGAATGCTTTCCCAGAATGCTCAACCAGCAGATTCACTTTTCATCACAGAAGCAGGATCCACTAAATCTCATCTAAAGTTCCACACTCACCTATGACACATCCTCTTTTAGTGGTTCATTTGTCAGGTCATTCTTTCCGAAGCCTACAGCCTCCCGTTAAGGACTTACTGACCACTCCATCCAATGTTTTACATGCATCCGTGTAGTCCACATCAACAACCTCAGGCCAGCACACAAGCAACTTACCTCACTCCAAGCTGGAACTTTTGGTGTCTGGCCTCGAGTGCCATCAGCTCTAAGCCCCCCAGAACTCCAGCCCAAATTTCTCCTTCCTTCCCTCGGCCATGCAAACATGGTCACGCACCTTGTGAAGAATGTTCAAAAATTGTTTAAAGTTAATATATTTACTAAATATAGTCTATATTATATTGTATGTTCGAAAATGCTGGTTTATAGAGCAGTTAAACCATAGCACATATGGTACTTAAGAGAAGTGAATAGTAATGGTGTTGTAGCTATGTGGCAGCCATTTTGGTAAAAAGGACACGGCAAAACTCAACTCTGAATATGGTATATGAGCGAGTGTGTTTAAAAAGTAATATTACAAACATTCTAATTAGAATATTAGAATAGTTCTGGGACATTCAAACTGTATATATTTGATTTAGATAGTTTGGTAATTTGGCAAATCAATGTGTATTGAAACCAGTCAAATGGAGGCATTTGTTTTGTTTAATATTTTATTTGACTCATTAAGTTCTTTAAATGATTTATTAAACATATTGTGAAAAGAGGTTGTGTTGGAGAGCTGTCTACTCACATCTTCTTTTTTAGGGCATTTACATCTCTACCTCCACATGTTTACCATTCACACATATCCAGAATGACAGTTTTTATCTGGAATTTGCTTCCAGTACACACAAAAATGTTGTTGGTTGTCCAGTGACTAAAAATGAATTAGACCATCAAAGCTACAAGCAAAAACTGGTCCTGAGCTAATTGAGTTTTTAAAAAATTTTTTCCATGTCCCAAAGGATGGCTCTCAGTGTAAGGTCCAGTCGAGACTTTGCTTGTTTATACGCATGTGTCCCATGCTTGCTTTGGCTGCAGTTTGTAGCTGGTAAAAGTGGTGCCCTGAGGGCCAGGGCAGATTTGAAACTGATGTTGGGCAATCTAGTCGATCAATACTAGAACTGTCTTCCATAAAAGTATAAGAATCTTCTTTTTTAGTGCAACTAACCAAAGGAAATGTTAGCAGGACATCTGCAATTTTTTCCTAATTTGTTTTGTTTCTGAAATCAAGGGGATTCAAAAATAGTTTATCCTGCTTTTGTTGGTGTAACAGTGTCTAACATCTGGAGAACTCTTTCTACTGGATTTTAGAGCATTGCTGGTATTATGCATGGTGCCAGTAAGTTGTTTACTTGCTCGGGAGAGTATAATTCCATTGGCAATACTCTACATATTAGACAAACTGTGTGTGTCAATGTGCAATCTGTTTTAGAAATGCCTGTAACTTAAAGTGGTTGAATGCATTAATTATGTTTACAAAAAAAATGGACACAGTGTTTTTAACTGCAGTTTTTATTTTTACATGAAACTTAACTTAAAGACAACAAGCCTCAATCAACAATTAAGCTAAATTGTGTCAGTAATAAATGTCTACAAAGTATATGCAGTAACAACATTTAGTGGACCATGTTGTATTCATGACATTTGTATTTTAGAGAAACACACATTTGTTTTTATAGGATATGGGTTTCATTGAAAGGTATAGTGTTGGTGAGTGATATTTTAGTTAGAAGTCCAACTAAATCTTAGTCAAAATAACTTAATTCTTGATGAATTAGGCTGAAATATTTTGCCTAACAATATCATTCTGAATGATTTTCTAAACCAACTATAAAATAATGCATATACAATAGGATTACAAGTGGAATTGATATATCCAACCCAAGTAAATAAGTCAAATAAAACCACTGGAATTGTGTATCCGATAAAAGGATCAATTAAAGCACAAATGAAAAAGGGTGTCCAAAACAGCAGAAATACACCTATTACAATGGCTAAAGTTTTAGTAGCCTTTATCTCAGTCTTACCAACTGATGTATGTCGCTGAGAAGACCTGATTTTGCCATTTTGAATTAGACGAGCTTGTCTTTGAGCAATGTGGAATATTTTCAGATATAAACTAACCATGACTACAGCAGGGAAGTAGAAACAGAGCACTGTGAATACAGCACTTGCTGTTTTGCTTAGATACAGGAAACAGCCACCCTCACAGGCAACATTAGAGTAGTAAAAATCTTCAATTCCCAAAATACCAAGCTCAAGAAATATCATCCCAAATCCCACAAAAGCTGAAATGGTCCAACATACAATTATCATAAGTAGAGTGGTATTAGGAGTAATTTTACTGTGGTAATGAAGGGGGTGACATACTGCATAATATCGATCTACAGAAATTATACACAAATTTAAGATAGAAGCAGTAGACATTGTGACATCAAGACTGGTGTGGATTTTACAGAAAATGCTTCCTAAATACCAACAAGTCTCCACAGATCGTAACATGCTAGGAGGCATCACAACCCCTCCTATACACAGGTCAGCTACAGCCAGCGAGAGAATGAGGTAGTTAGTTGGTGTGTGTAGCTGCTTAAAATGAATGACGGTTATGATCACCAACAAATTCCCCCAAAATGTAAAAAGTGATGCAAAACCAAATAAAATATAAAGTAAATATTGAGCTTCCTTTGGATAAACAACCTTTAGGCATGAACTGTTCAGAAATTCATAGCAGAGTAAAGGGTTTTCCAGCATTACAGTTTCGTTGAGAGTTGTTTTGTAGCCCATATTTCTGTCCTAATAATGAAATAAATTAAACATTAACATGATTGATTACAAATACATGTTTTCAAAATTTCAATATGCATTTAAAAAGTAAGGTCAATGATAAAAAAAAAAAGTTTCCTTATACTTACATTTCTGTGATTGATCTGAAATGGTGATTAGATATATTTACACATAACTTAATGAAATACCACATGCATTGTTTTACCATGGAAAATTAGTTCAAAATTGTTACACAGTATTTTCCAGTAATGTACAGATCCTTTTTTGAGCTCTGTGAGCTCAGGTCCCACCCACTTGTTAGCTGGGAGAAACAAAAAAGCAGACAGGAAATGTGTAATTTATAGTCCTACACCACATCTTCTACATCACGGGTTTAATGTATTCTCTTGATATGTTTCTTATGCTGTGGATGATTTTGTGTCGCAGTGGAGAAAATATTTTACCAATAACACATGTGGTCTAATCCCTGGTAACCAGACACACACACACTCTAATGTGTGACTACAATCAGACTTCAACACACAGTCCGACTCCAACAACTATTTACAGAGTCTCAGCGTGCCTTATGCTGCAGCATGCAAATCCAGCTCTACCCATTTGCGGTCACCTATGAGCAGGTGCAGCAGTGCCGAGATGTCTGTGAAACTCCTAAAAAAAGCGTCAGAGGTCAGTCCTAGGACACTCTGAACCTGTTCAACATTAGTGAGCATTGGCCAGCACTGCTCCTTCACTGCTTACTCCATGGCAGAGGAACAGAATCGACCACTGCAACAGTTTCCACTTTTTTAGGGTGCAGCTTCAGGTGGCCCGCTCGGAAAGCACTAAATGCTGCAATCATGAACTTAGTTTGTGTGTGAAAATGGTAAATGCTTGCTGCAACAATGCACTTAGTTTGTGTAAACCCCCCTAAGCACCTGCTTCATCACATCACAAAGACCGAAGGGCATCACATAAAAGTGCTATAGCCCCTCACCGATGGCATATGTAGTCTTTTCTTTCACCTTGGGGGCCAGTGCCAGTTTTAGGGGCATTGAGGTCACCATGTTTTTCTCTTAGGAGGTCAAGGAGGACTTGTGTTTAACTTCCTCTCTCCACCACTAGATGGAGCTGCACCTCATACGGCTCCTAGGCTCCATTGCTGTTGTACTGAGGCGCATCAGCTGTGTTTCTGCGTTCTGTGTCATCACCGAACTTCAGTACAGTCATGTGTCAGCAGAGTAAACAGCAGTGGGCTAAGCACATAGCCCTGGGAGTCAGCATGGTGGTGCTGGAGATGCTACTATCAATCCTGACTGATTTAAGTCTTTCTTTTAGAAAATCAGTTGCAGAGGGATCAAGGCCAAGCAGGCTCAGTTTTTCAATCAGATACTAAGGGACTATAGTCATTTAGACAGGACACAAGGGACTTCTTTGGCATAGAGGTGATGGTCGTGGTCTTAAGGCATGTAGGGATGGTTGCAGTGCTTAGAGAGTTGTTGAAGATGTCTATGAAAACATCTGCCAGAGGTTCTGCACATTGTCTGAGCACTTTACCGGGTATGCTATCCAAACCTGGGGCTTTTTGTGGGCTGACTCTGTGTAGAGTTCTCCACACATCAGCCGTAGAAAGATACAATACCTAGTCATTTGTTGGAGGTGTGGTCTTCCTTGTCCTTCTGCCGTTCTTCAAAAAGAGCATGGGAGTCATTCAGTGCATCTAGAAGGAAAACATCTCTATCACAAACAGGTGGAGGTGACTTGCAGTTGCTGATGGCCTGGATTCCCTGGCACATGTGCCATGTTTTAGCAGTGTCTTGAAAGTGTTCATGGATTTTCTTTGTGTAGGCATGCATTTCCTCTCTTGGTCCTGGAAAGCTTAGCCCTTGCTGTTTTGAGACTCATCTTATCCCTTGCTTCATTATGGGTCCATCTCTGCAGTCATGGACATGTCTTCTGGTTGGGATGTATTGTGATGTGTTTGGAGATAGTAACATAATCAATGCACTTGCTAATGTAGCCAGTCACTGTAAACACAAAAACTCAGCGGTCTCTGAACTCACGCTGGGTAGCCTGCTGGATTTGGGGATAGTTCAGGTTTGTACTTCATTAGAAAGCAAGATCAAGGGGACCGCTGGACACCTGCAGTTAGCTGTTAGCCTTGCACATACCTCAGCTGTCTTTCTGCACTTCTGTCTCCAGACGCACCACTGTCGCAGCCACTTCCCTCAGCCAGTGGCATCACACAATGCTGATATAAAACAAAATAAGCACCGCTTTGGTTGTTCCCACAGTGGCCACTGCAGCTACGTGCCATGCCACTTGAAGTGAAATCTCTCAATCTTAAGATAGACAGTGAAATGCTGTAAAATCTTCTGACAGATGGCTAACACCAGCAGATGACATGGCACCCCAAGCACCACCTACTGCTGAAACACTAGACTCCAGTGGACTTCTGTGCCTATCCACTCTTTCTCTAGACTCTAGGAGCTTGATTTCCAAATGAAATGCAACATTTACTTTCAGAAGAGGACCACTGAGCAACCGTCCAGTTCTTTTCCTCTTTAGGTTAGCCCAACTAAGATGTTGTTAAGGAGTTCAGCTTGATGTTAGGAATTATATACCCTTTTCTGGGGGTGTCTGTGCATGGCTGCTTTTGATACACTGACACCAAAGTCAGTTCTTAAATGTACTTTTCTTGACAATCCTCTCAAGGCTGCAATCATCCCTGTTGCTTGTGCACCTTTTCCTACCACATTTACTCCTTCCTATTTATTAGGTCATGCGTGTATCTGAGTATTTTAAAAATACTAAGAACATCCTATCAGATTTCAGAATGGCAATGAGGTGGTATCGGGAATGTTTTCCTGGCACACTTTAGGTCAACTGAAACACACAGAAAAAACATCTGAATGGCACAGCATATCTGAATATTGTTGCTGCCCAGGTTTATCCACACTTTAATATACACTGCAAGCATGATAATGTTAGAAAGCAACAATCAGCACCAAAAGGGTTTGGATATGACAATATGAGAGTATTCATTAGCTATGACATAAAGACTGGGGTTTAGAGGTGGTGTGGTAAATAGGAAAAGCATGATTAATAGTAATAACCCATAAAAGCATAAAAAGGAAATCATATTAATAACTATTACATACTAATATGCAATAAAGAAAATGTGTGTGCAGGAAATCTATGCTGTGCTGGATACATAAGTTGTATGCACAATATTTCAGACAAAAGAATAAAGTATTGCCTTGTAAGTCCTTGTACGTCTATAAAAGGTTAACCAGTGAGGGCCAGGGCATATCTGAAACAGTTGTAGGGAAATCTGAATTTGAGATTTTCTTCTGTGGTGCAACTAACCAAAGGAGATGTTGATGCATGTGGTGCAAGGGGAAGCATTAGGCCAGCATGTGCATGCTAGGATAAAGACTAACCCCAAGACAGCATTCAATTTTCAAAATTAGTTTCTTACACTATATGTACAAACATATTTGGACACCTGCTCATCCTTTGTTTCTTCCAAAGTCATATTTAGGGTACTAAAGGGTATTTAAAAAGTATTTTTTGGAGTAACAGTCTCTACTGTCTCGACATGGCATTCTACTGGATTTAGGAGCACTGATGAGAGTATCTGATTGCATTCAGCGTTGTGAGGTCAGGATGTTGGATGATCACCACCCCACCCTGTCTTCAGCTTCCCAACTCATCCCAAAAGTATGAGTGCACCATAGAGCACCATCATTCTAGAGAACACAGTTCCACTGCTCCTCAGCTCATGCTGGGAGGCTTTAGACCCCTCTAACCTACACCTGCCATCAGGCAAAGTGCCAATAGGGTGTTTACCTGCTTAAAAGAGTCCAATTCTATTGGAAATACATCTCTACAGTAACAGTAACAGTAACAGTAAAAAACTGTGTGTGTGCAGATGTGCACCTCTGTGTCTGAAATGGGTGCAGCCTAAAGTAGCTGAATGCATTGTTCATTATTATTCATATATTTTTCATTCATTATAATTCATTAAATATTTGTATGGGCTTTTCATGAAAGGCATAGTGTTGGTGATTTAAGAAAAAACAGCTTAGCTTTTTTTTTTTAGAAATATTTTAGTGGGTCTCACAGTTTAAGTCTCACAGTCAAACATCTTACAATCAAAATAATTTAATTCTTGATGAATTAGGCTGAAATATTTTGCCCAACAATATCATTCTAAATGATTTTCTAAACCAGCTATAAAATAATGCATATACAATGGGATTACAAGTGGAATAGATATATCCAACCCAAGTAAATAAGTCAAATAAAACCACTGGAATTTTATATCCAATAAAAGGATCAATTAAAGAACAGATAAAAGAGGGCATCCAAAACAGTAGAAATACACCTATTACAATGGCTAAAGTTTTAGTAGCCTTTATCTCTGTTTTACCCACTCGTTGAGAAGACCTGATTTTGCCATTTTGAATTAAGCGAGCTTGTCTTTGAGCAATGTGGAATATTTTCAGATATAAGCTAACCATGACTACAGCAGGGAAGTAGAAACAGAGCACTGTGAATACAGTACTAGCTGTTCTGCTTAGATACAGGAAACAGCCACCCTCACAGGCAACATTAGAGTAGTAAAACTCTTCAATGCCCAATATACCAAGCTCAAGAAATATAATCCCAAATCCCACAAAAGCTGAAATGGTCCAACATACAATAATCATAAGTAGAGTGGTATTAGGAGTCATTTTACTGTGGTAGAGAAGGGGGTGACACACTGCATAATATCGATCTACAGAAATTATACACAAATTTAAAATAGAAGCAGTACATAAAGTGATATCAAGACTGGTGTGGATTTTACAAAATATGTTCCCTAAATACCAACAAGTCATAACAGAACGTAACATGCTAGGAGGCATCACAACCCCTCCTACAAGCAAGTCAGCTACAGCCAGCGAGAGAATGAGGTAGTTAGTTGGTGTGTGCAGCTGCTTGAAGTGAATGACAGTTATGATCGCCAACAAATTCCCCCAAAATGTAAACAGTGATGTAAAGCCAAAAAACAAGTAAAGTAAATATTGAACTTCCTGTGGATAAACAACCTTTGAGCATGAACTGTTTAGAAATTCATAGCAGAGTAATGGGTTTTCCAGTACAGTTTGATTGAGAGTTGTTTTGTAGCCCATAATTTTGTCCTAATAATGAAATAAATAAAGCATTAACATGATTGATTACAAATACATGTTTTTAAAATGTAAAGATGTACCTAAAAAGCAGGGTCAATAAATAAACAAAGTGTGTATATTGACATTTTTGAGATTGATCTGAAATGGTGATTCAAGCTATTTAAAACAATAAACAACTTTCTAAAATATCACATTTAGTGTTTTACACTGGAAAGTTCGTACACAGCATTTTTAGTAATACACAGGACATGTGTTTGAGCTCTGTGAGCTCAGGCCTCACCCACTAAACTGGGAGAAACAAAAAAGCAGACAGGAGATGTGTTATTTATAGTCTTACACCACATCTAAAACATCACGTGTTTAGTGTATTCCCTTGATGTGTTTCTTATGCTTTGGAAGTTGTGGAAGTTATATGAAACCAAAATATCAAACATTCTGCTGGCATGTGGGACACCTGCTTAAGCCAGTGACTTTAATGTCCAGAAAATGAAGAGTGAATGCTCATGTGCTAATCAGTAGACAAGATATAGTTATTCCGTGCACTTTGAAAGAAGGCATTTCCAACTCATCTGTGATGTAATGTTTTGCAATTTTGTAATTGGCTTGAGTGAGCCACCTACAGCTACCTTAACTGTTAAGCTGCAGGCCATTTGGCAGATGGAAAAATACCTACAATATTACATTTATCTTTTACCAAAGAATGAGTTGGTCGAGTGCTTGACATTAACTACAGAATGTTCACCTTATTAATAAAATAACAAAAAGAGAAGATTGCAGCAGTGAATACATGTAATGAGTGGCTGACCTAGAATGAGGACTGAATCCAGGCTGATGCGTTGGCAGGCCAACACTTCGACAACTGACAAACAAAAGGCTAAAACGGGTGGAAAAACAAACTCCACATGTAATGTGGGAGAAATGGTGGAAAAATAAACAAAGGCTTCCAGGGGAGAACCACAAGGAAAATGTGAACTGATGATAGAAAAAAGGGGTGTTTTGCTTCCTCAAACTAGTGCCTTATCTCCTCTGGTGCAAGCCAGATTGCCAGTAACCAGTAACGTCTTCATCAGGGCAGTCAAAGGGGCAGCCACAGTGCCAAGGTTTTTCACAAACCATCGGAAGAAGTTAGAAAAGCCTAGAGGCACTGGACTAGGTGTACAGGGGTGGGCAGGGGCCTGTAATCTATGACCTTGATTTTGGTGGGATCCAACAAAGCTTCAAAAGGAAATTGTCTGCATATGAAACTGAGATTTCCAGTCTGATGAACAGGTGGTTTTTTCAGAAGCATGTCATCCAAGTAGATGAACACGTACCTGTCCTACCCAAAGCCTTCAGGACCAGTGTCTATGGCTACTATTGGCATGGCTCCCACAAGGGGACCAGGTGCCCTGCCACTCCAGAGTCTAAAAAGTCTGGAATGTGCACCTCAAACGACCCCCATGCTAGTCTGGTGATGAGAAACGCCCCCGAGGCCAGAGACCCTGCAGTAAAGGCACCTACTTTCACACATGCAGACCTTGTGCTTCTGTTGCAGAGTGTGCCCCAACTGCATGGGGCATGGGGCCCCAACAGAATGGTTTCTGACACTCAAGGAAGACCTAAGACATGGCAGGCAGAACTCATGGCAGTAGGGTAGCAGTAGGCAAGCTTGTCCTTAAGCTTCTGACTGAGGCCATGGTGGACAATGGAAACAAGAGTGCTGGTGTTCCACCCACTCAGCCTCTTCAATAAAGCAGTGGTCTTCTTAGAGGTGTGCGACCCAGTTTCCGGAGGGAGGGGATCGTGCTCTGATTCAGTATTTCAAAGCACATATTGGAGTTCATGTGTCCCTCAATGAAATGTAACTTCCCAACACCTGCTGCACTCATGCAGCCCCAGACCATGGCATTCCCACCATCATGCTTGACTGTAGGCATGACACACTTATCTTTGTACTTCTCACCTAATTGCCGCCACACATGCTTGAGACCATCTGAACCAAACAAATTAATCTTGGTCTCATCAGACCATAGGACATGGTTCCAGTAATCCATGTCCTTTGTTGACATGTATTCAGCAAACTATTTGCAGGCTTTCTTGTGTACAGACTTCAGAAGAGGCTTCCTTCTGGGGTGACAGCCATACAGACCAATCTGATGTAGTGTGCGGCGTATGGTCTGAGCACTGACAGGCTAACCCCCCACCTCTTCAATCTCTGCAGCACTTCTGCGGCTATCTTTCAAAGACAGCATTCAATGCTCAGATGTGACGCTGAGCACGTGCACTTAGCTTTTTGGACGACCAACGCAAGGTCTGTTCTGAGTGGACCCTGCTCTTTTAAAACGCTGGATGTGGCCACTGTGCTGCAGCTCAGTTTCAGTTGCAACAATTCATCTTTTAAGATCCTCAGAGAGTTCTTTGCCATGAGGTGCCATGTTGGAACTTTCATTGACCAGTGTGAGAGAGTGTGAGAGCTGTACTATAAAATTGAACACACCTGCTCTCTATGCAGACCTGAGACATAGTAACACTAATGAGTCACATGACATTTTGGAGGGAAAATGACAAGCAGTGCTCAATTTAGACATTTAGTGGTGTAGTCTCTTAGGAGTGTACTCACTTTTGTTGCCAGTGGTTTAGACATTAATGGCTGTATATTTGTATATATATTGTATATGTATATAGAGTTATTTTGAGGGAAGAATAAATTTACACTGTTTTATAAGCTGCACACAGACTACTTTTCATTGTGTCAATGTTGTCCCATGAAGAGATATACTTAAATATCTGCAGGGGTGTTGTGAGGGGTGTTCTCACTTTTGTGATGCACTGTATTTATAATAGCACAAAATTCTCTCAGAAGCTCTGCTACTGGGTTGGCTGTTTCAGTGCTCCATTACCCCCTTGGACAGGGGCTTCATCTTTTGTGCCAGCGGTATATTCATGGATGCAACGAAGTGAACAAGTGTTGGAGCAAACTCTACATTGTAACAAGGAGCAAGCCAACCATCACAGAAAAGATGCCCCTGTATTTCAACCCGGGGCAGGGTATGGCTGGCAACAAAGGATTTCAGGAACCTAGAGGGAAGTAGAAAATTGATACCTAGATACATAGTACCTTTTAAGGTCGAGAAACACATTAATGAAGTGACTTATAGGTTGCATTTACCCTCTCGTTTTGGAGTTTTGTGTTCTTTTCATGTCTTTTTGCTCAAACGTGTTATAGCAGGTCCTGGTGACGAGGCTTCGCCGGATGTCACCCCACCACTGCCGGACATGGGTAATAGGGACCCGGTCTACACTGTCCGCAGGCTGCTGGATTTTTGAAGATGAAGGGGACAGCTCCAGGACTTGGTGGATTAGGAGGGATATGGCCCAGAGGAGCAGTGCTGGGTGCCTACTAGGGACATTCTGGATCTGGCTCTTATTGTGGAGATCCACCGTCGTCATCCCAATAGGCCTGCTCCTCGTCCTAGGGGCCGCCCAGGACAGGGCCCCTTCAACTAGCTCCTGAATACTCATTTCTGGTTTCCTGCACCTCCACACCTCAGGAGCTCTGGGTCCACCTCGGTTGGGCTGTGTACTGTTGCACCCAATGTGACCCCGTGTCCTATACTGGGATTCACAGCCAGCTAAACTCCCTTTTGCATCACTTCCTCCAAGGAACAGGCGCGTGATGTATTTGGACATAATTTAATGCAAAAAACAATACAAAATACAGAAAGATACTCAGTATACAAATCATAATATGTCCACTTAAATCAAATAAACATTTCCTTTTATGTACAGGATGCATTAAAGGGCCAATTTTAACTTCAAATTGGACTTCACTATACTGACATATACAACACGTTAAAACTTCCCAAATTTACTTCAATAATGACATCAAACAAAACTTCAAACTTACTCATATTGCCACTTAAAGGAACAGAAAGGAGTGGATGGCTTGAGTAGATACACACCATGCTTCGCCTGCCTCATGAGAAAACTAAAACCTTTCCTGTTCATTTCTCCCATTTGCTCAGCATAGCGAACTGTGCAAACCTGCGCCCCCTATAGGCCTGGAGAAACAACATAAATCCGCTCCAGTACACTCCCTGTCTGGCATTATTTTAAGAATGCCACTATAACCTACTTAAATATTAAACTAATCTCTTAGAGACAAAAGAAGGATACAGTCCGAAATAGGTCTATAGAAGATCTTAGTCATCTTGTCACGTGTAACCTTCACTTCCACTTTCCTGACAACTCCATCTCTGCTCGGAAGGGTTTTCACAATGACTCCCATAGGCCATTCATTTCTTTTCAGTTGCTTGTCCTTTAGAAGAATGATGTCTCCTTCCTTCACATTTGGTTTGTTGCACTGCCACTTCTGACGACTCTGGAGCATGTTGAGGTATTCTTTCTGCCATCTGGCCCAGAATATGTCAGCAAGGGCTTGAACTCTCTTCCATTGATGTTTATACATGTCGGCCTTGGTGAAGTCCCCAGGTGGAGTCGGGATTGGATCAAACTTTTGGGTCAGTAGAGTTGAGGGGGTCAGGATCAAAGGGGCCTCAGGATCTGAGGAAACAGGCACCAAGGGCCTCGCATTGACTATAGCTGTCACCTCAGCCATTAACGTTGTCAAGACCTTGTGAGTTAGAGTAGGGTTCCCTGCTTGTAGGAGCATTGAGTCTAGGATGCGTCGTAAGATGCCTATCATACGCTCCCAGGTGCCACCCATGTGAGATGAGTGGGGAGCATTGAACACCCAGGAACACCTCTGTTTGTGTAGGTAGTCATTCACACTTGTCTCACCAGGCTTTGGAGGATCCAGCTTCAGTTCCTTGGAGGCACCAATGAAATTGGTGCCGCAGTCTGACCTCAACTGTTTAGCAGGACCTCTAATTGCAAAAAATCTACGAAGAGCATTAATAAAACTGGACGAGCTCAGTGTTTCAATTACTTCGATATGAATGGCCCTTGTAGACATACATGTGAACAAGACTGCCCATCTCTTGCTGTTAGCTTGACCACCTTTAGTGCGGCGTGTTGTTACATCCCACGGTCCAAACACATCAAGGCTGACAAAGGAAAATGGGGGATCACTCTGTAAGCGTTCGGCAGGCAAGTCTGCCATAATTTGCTGCTCTGTTCTGCCTCGAAGCTTTCTGCAGGTGACACATTTGTGGATTACACTGCTG
Source organism: Salminus brasiliensis (assembly GCF_030463535.1). Classification (NCBI taxonomy): domain Eukaryota; kingdom Metazoa; phylum Chordata; class Actinopteri; order Characiformes; family Bryconidae; genus Salminus; species Salminus brasiliensis. Next base: position 30,200,831 of record NC_132878.1, read on the forward strand.
ATGGATCTCTTAGCACCAACTATCCATTAGCCACTTGCTCTCACAGCTCCCTCAGTAAAGTGTCTTCCTTGGTGCTGAACGGCTTCATGGTGATGTCGAATAAGCAGTGTAGTAACGTGATGTTTTCCTGGTATCAGAAGAGGGTTGGCTTCATGACTTGGCAAGTTGGACTCTGCCAGTCACCCTCCTACACGCAGTAAGTTTTCGTCATCAATCATGGGATTAAGTTTCTGAAGGGAAATGTTGTGTGGTATGTCTCGTTTTGTCATGATACATTTTATTTCCTCTGCATAAACTTCCTGCTGGACAGCCCTGATGATTGTGTGTTCTGCTTGAGTTAAAGCTTCATCTGTGAAACCTGCCTTACAAAGGTGCCAGCCGCTACAACCGCTACCATCCTTGGACTTGAAACCGTGAGAGATGTGATGGAGGTAGGCCACTGCTTTGACAAGGGAAGTCCATTTTGAGAACCGTTCAAAGCGCGATGAACCTAAGGCACCTGGAGCAGTTGTGGTCACAAGCACGGTCACGTTCTGTCGAATTTCTACATCTAACTCTGGGTCGACAAGTTCATATGGGCCTTTTTCTAGGGAAATGTTCTCATAGTTGAGAAGAAATGCTGGGCCGTACAACCATGAAATACTAGCAAGTTTCTCAGCTGCTACAGACCGAGAGCCATGATCAGCGGGATTGTGCTCTGTCGGGACATATCTCCACTGGTCTGGTAGAGAAGACAGCTTGATTCTTTGCACACGATTGTTCACATATACATGAAATCTTCTGTTTTGATTGTTGATGTATTCTAACACCACTTTACTGTCAGTGTAAAATGTTGTCCTGTCAATCTTCATTTTTAGTTCTTCCATAAGAACCTCTGACATCTCCACTGCCAGCACTGCAGCACAGAGCTCTAATCGGGGAATGGTAAGCTCTGGTACAGGAGCCAATTTGGCCTTACCCATGACGAACCCAACTTCATTGTGCCCATCTTCATGTGTGACCTTCAGGTAGGCTACTGCTGCGATGGCTTTCACTGAAGCGTCTGAGAATACACAAAGTTCGATGTAGATGGCTTGTGAGATGGAAAACGTGACATAGGTACGAGGAATGTGTACATTTGTGAGACTCTGTAATGAATTGTGCCATCTTCCCCAGTCATCATACATGTCTTGGGGTAAGGGGCTGTCCCACTCAAGGTTGCTGCTGGATAGCTCTTTGAGAAGAAGTCTGCCTTTGATTGTTACAGGAGCAAGTAAGCCAAGAGGATCAAACAAGCTATTTGCTGTCGAGAGTACGCCACGGCGAGTGAAGGGTTTCTGCTCTTGTGGAACATGGAATGTAAACGTGTCTGATACGGGGTTCCAATTCACCCCTAAGCTGCGTTGGATTGGAAGCTCATCACTTGTTAAATCAAGATCTTTGATATCTTCAGCCCTATCCTCAGGGGGGGAATGCATTCACTACTTCCGCTTTGTTGGAGACAATCTTGTGAAGACGCAGATTTGAGAGGGCAAGCATTTTCTGAGCTCTCTGCAGGACATCAATAGCCTCGGCTTCGGTTGAGAAAGACTTTAATGCATCGTCGACATAAAAGTCTTTCTCTATGAAGTTTCGGGCATCAGTTCCATATTCACTTTCTGCCTCCCTTGCCGCCATTCTCAGCCCATAGATCGCCACTGCTGGGGAGGGACTGTTACCGAAGACGTGCACCCTCATACGATAGTCTACTACGTCATTGGTGAGGTCGTTGTCTTTGTACCACAGGAAGCGAAGGTAATCTCTGTGATCTTCTTGGACCACAAAGCAGTAGAACATTTGTTCAATGTCAGCTGTGATGGCGACCGGTTCTTTCCTGAAGCGAAGCAGCACGCCCAAAAGTGTGTTATTCAGGTCCGGGCCAGAAAGTAGTACGTCATTGAGGGACACTCCATCAAACTGCACGCTCGAATCAAACACCACACGTATCTTTCCTGGCTTCTGTGGATGGTATACACCAAATATCGGGAGATTCCAGTTCTCTTTATCTTTGTTGTGAGGTGGTGCGAGCTCTGCATGTTGGTTGTTGAGCATTTTCTGCATGAATTCAACAAAGTGTGCTTTCATTTCTGGTTTCTTGTCAAGTCAAGTCAAGTGGGTTTATTGTCATTTCAACTACATACAGAGTACACAGTGAAACGAAACAACGTTCCTCCAGGACCATGGTGCAACATAGACAGTGCATACAAGACACAAGTGCAACACAAACAAACAAGTGCGGACAGACAACACAGTACAGACAGAGGATAATAAATAATGACCGTAGTGTGCAAGTTGTGCAATGTGCAATAAATAGAGTCCAGTGAGGTAGTAAAGTTATTAGTGCAAATGCTTGTGCAAAAAATGCTTCCCATGTTATCTGGGGTAAATGATTGGAAAGAGAGAGAGAGGGAGAGTGTACATGTACCAGAAAGATATCAGTTCAGAAGTTGAGTTGTGTTGAGGAGTCTGATGGCTTGGGGGAAGAAGCTATTGCAGAGTCTGGTCGTGTTGGACCGGATGCTGCGGTACCTTCTTCCTGATGGCAGGAGGGAGAACAGTCTGTGTGAAGGGTGGGTGGAGTCATCCACAATGCTGGTTGCTTTGCGGATGCAGCGGGTGGTGTAAATGTCCATGACGGAGGGGAGAGAGACTCCGATGATCTTCTCAGCTGTCCTCACAATGCGTTGGAGGGACTTGCGGTCAGAGGCTGTGCAGGTCCCAAACCAGGCAGTGATGCAGCTGCTTAGGATGCTCTCTATGGTTCCCCTATAGAAGAGGGTGAGGATGGGTGGAGGGAGCTCTTCCGGAGGAAGTAGAGACGCTGTTGGGCTTTCTTGGCTGTAGAGCTGGGGACCAGGTGAGGTTCTCCGCTAGGTGGACACCAAGGAACTTGGTGCTCTTAACGATCTCCACAGAGGAGCCGTTGATGTTAAGCGGAGAGTGGTCCGGTCTTGATTTCCTGAAGTCAACAACCATTTCCTTGGTCTTCTCTACATTCCAGTGAAGGTTGTTGAGTGTACACCAGTCTGTCAGCTGCTGCACCTCCTCTCTGTATGCTGACTCGTCGCCTTTGCTGATGAGACCCAGCACAGTTGTATCATCGGCGAACTTTATGATGCTGTTAGAACTGTGTTTCGCAACACAGTCATGAGTCAGCAGGGTGAACAGCAGAGGACTCAGTACACTGCCCTGAGGTGCCCCAGTGTTCATGGTGATGGTGCTGGAGCTGCTGTCCCCGAACCGGACTAACTGGGGTCTTCCTGTCAGGAAGTCCAGGATCCAGTTGCAGAGGGGGGTGTTGAGGCCCAGCAGGCTTAACTTCCTGGTGAGGTTCTGTGGGATGATGGTGTTGAATGCTGAACTGAAGTCTATGAACAGCATTCTGACGTAGGTGTCCTTCTTCTCCAGGTGGGTAAGGGAGAGATGAAGGGTGGTGGTGATGGCATCGTCCGTGGAGTGGTTGGGACGATATGCAAATTGCAGGGGGTCCAATGAAGAGGGCAGTTGGTTCTTGATGTTCCTCATGACTAACCTCTCGAAGCACTTCATGATGATGGGCGTGAGAGCTACGGGACGGTAGTCATTGAGGCAGGACACCGTGGACTTCTTCGGCACGGGGACGATGGTGGTGGTCTTGAGGCACGTTGGGACAGTGGAGCTGCGCAGGGAGACGTTGAAGATGTCCGTGAGAACATCTGTCAACTGGTCTGCACACTCTCTGAGCACTCTGCCGGGGATGTTGTCTGGTCCTGCAGCTTTCCGTGGGTTGACTCTGCGCAGAGTTTTCCTCACGTCCACTGCAGTCAGGCACAACACCTGCTCGTCCGGCTTGGGTGTGGTCTTTCTCACCAACGTGTTGTTCTGTGCCTCAAACCGTGCATAAAAGTCGTTCAGGGCATCGGGGAGGAAGGCATCACTGTCACAGGACGGTGGCATTGTCCTGTAGTTTGTGATTTCCTGGATGCCCTGCCACATGCGCCGTGTGTCACCGGTGTCCTTAAAGTGGTTGTGGATTCTCTGGGCGTGTGCGCTTTGCCTCTCGGATGGCTCGTGACAATTTGGCTCTTGCTTTCCTTAGGGCCGCCTTGTCACCCACTCTGAAGGCCGAGTCGCGGGTCCTCAGTAGCGCACGCACCTCAGGAGTCATCCACGGCTTCTGATTTGGGCGTGTGGTGATGGTCTTGGAGACAGTGACATCATCAATACACTTACTGATGTAGCCAGGGACTGATGCTGTGTACTCCTCCAAGTTAACAGAGTCGCCTTCTGTCGCAGCCTCCCTAAACATGTCCCATGCAGTGCACTCAAAACAGTCCTGAAGGGCAGAGATGGCTCCTGCCGGCCAGGTTCTCACCTGCTTCTGAACTGGTCTGGAGCGTCTGATGAGGGGTGTGTAAGCTGGAGTCAGATACACAGACATGTGGTCCGAGAACGCGAGGTGGGGGCGGGGCTCGGCCCGGTACGCGCTGGGATGTTTGTGTAAACAAGGTCCAGCGCGTTCGCTCCTCTCGTGGCAAAGTCCACATGTTGATGGAATTTAGGGAGGACTGACCGGAGATTTGCATGGTTGAAATCTCCGGCGACAATGAACAGTCCGTCTGGATGTTTGGTCTGCAGATCGCTGATGCCCCCGTGCAGTTCCCACAGTGCCTCCTTAGCATTAGCATTAGCGCTAGCGCTAGGCGGTATGTACACGGCGGCTATCAGCACGGCGGAGAACTCCCGTACTAAATAAAAAGGTCTGCACTTGACTATGATGAACTCCACCAGCGGAGAGCAGTGCTTGGCGACAGTCACAGCGTTGTTACACCATTCCGTGTTGATGTAAACACACACGCCTCCTCCGCGGGTCTTCCCGGACAGAGCCGCGCTCCTATCCGCTCTGAACGAGGCTAGCCCATCTAGCTGAATGGCGCTGTCTGGAATACTGTCGCTGAGCCACGATTCCACAAAGACTAGAGCACAGCAGTCTCTGAACTGCTGTGTACGTCGCAGGGACATGAGCCGCTGGTAGGCGTAGGACAGGTTGTCAGGGAGTTTGCGTCTGGGGGTTCGAAATGGGAGTGGTGCCACCCAGTTGTTAGTGTTATCTTTGAAGAATCCCTCCATTTTCTTCAGAAAGATAATGTCTTCAACAGAATGAGCAAGCTGGTTGTCTTTATTGGTGCGACAGAACACAGTCTCTCCTAAATTCTCAGCTGTGGCCTTTTGGTGTGGGGAAAGCAGATGGCAGTTAATTGGAAATGGCTTTGGCTAAGCTCAGACTGAAATCCTCCTTTACATTGAAGCGACTGTCGCAGGGAGTGAGATAGCTTGGGCGGCCATTGTCCAATACATGTGTTTTCAGAGCGCTCACTTCATTTGGCTTGTGAGCATTTCCAAGACATACCTCACCAATGATAACCCAGCCCAAGTCAAGCTTCTGTGCAAATGGTTCATTGTGTCCGCCGTTAATTTGCTCCCTCACTTTGTGAGCTCTCAGAAGGTTTCGTCCTATTAGCAACATTATATCTGCACTTGGATCAAGAGGCGGTATTTCAGCAGCTATTGCTTTCAGATGGTGGTGGTGTAAAGCAGCTTGTGCAGTGGGTATCTCTTCCCTATTGTTGGGGATGGCATTGCACTCTATGAGAGTGGGGAGAGGAAAACTCATTTTTCCATCTAAAGACTCGACTACGTAGTCACATGCTCTTCTACCAGTGACTTGTGCTATACCACTACAGGTTTTCAGCGTGTATGGTTCAGTTGGGCTTTGTATATCAAATATGTCAAAAAACTTTGTCTTTGCAAGTGATTGGTTACTTTGATCATCAATTATTATGTACATTCTTTTGATTTTGTCTCGCTGACCTTTGGGATAGACCTGCACCAAGCAGATCTTAGAACAGGATTTCCCTGTGATTTCATTTCCACATACCTCTGTACATGTTGCAGTAACATCTGAGTCCTGTGAATTTGTCTGCTCCCCGCCATGGTCTCTAAGGTATGAGGGAGGCTTGGACATTTGTGGAGCAGGGCCACGGTGAAGAGCTGCCAGGTGTCTCTCACTGTCACACTCTTCACACTTAATTGTGACTGTACAGTCTTTGGCTTGATGACTGGTGGAAGCAAGGCAGCGATAGCAGATGTTATTCTCTTTGAGCAACCTTTTCCTGTCTTCAAGCAGCATAGTTCTGAAACCCCTGCATCTTTTAAGCAGATGGGGTTTGTGATGTATGCACTGTCTTTTAATGTCTTCGTCTGCTCCTTTTGTCTTGGATCCCTCTGATGATACGTCTGTCTTGTGCACTGTGACTGAGAGCTTTTGGTTGTAGTTACCTGTCGATTTCCCTTTTCTGTAGCTGGATGTGTGATTGGCATGCGAGAGAGTGCTGAAAGTTGTGGCAAAGCTTGGATCATTCCTGGCTTTGGCTTGACCTTTCACAAACTCAACAAAGACTGAGAAGAGTGGGAAGCTAACATTGTGGTCCTCTTTAAACTTTGACCCCACCATTGTCCATTTTTCTTAGAGATGGAAGGGCAGTTTCTCCACAATAGGGCCTACTCCCCGGGCGGAGTCAAGGCAACTTAACCCAGGTAAGTATCCATCTAGTTTTGCAGCTTGGAGTTCACACAGTAGATCTGACAGGTCACAAAGCTTGTGTGGTTCTTTACTGGAGAGCTTCGGAAAGCTTTCTATTCTGGCAAACAGGGAGTTTTCTATTGCTTCTGGTGAGCCGTAACATTCTTCTAGTCTCGACCATATCATGTTCAAACCCACAGATGGATGCTTTATGTTAACTGATTTTAGTCTCTTGGCATGTTCAGAAGACTCAGGACCTAGCCACTTAATGAGTAGATTAATTTCTTCACTGGCTGTAAGACCAAGGTCTTTGATGGTACTCTGGAATGTGGCTTTCCAGCTAAGGTCACTACCTGGCTTATCATCAAAATTAGACAGTCCTCCAGTTACCAGTTGACTCTTAGCTAGAAATATGGCAAGGCCACTTGTTGTGCTGCCAGCAATATTTTGTGGGGTTACTCCCTCCTGTGGCGTACATGGGTATTGCATTGGTTCTTGTTTGGGACTAAGAGGTGTGTACATTACTGGTTGTTTGCATTGTTCATCCTGATATTTGCTATCATCTTGTTGCAACGTATTTCTCATGTCTTGAACCAGATGAGTATAATTGTGTTTATTTATGTATTCACTCACTTTTTGCTCTGGGGTCAAAAATGTCAACTCACCCTTTGATTCAGCTGTGTCAAATTGAGCTGCTGCTGACTCCATCACCTCCGCTTTAGCCTTGGCTGCATCAGCTTCCTTTTGGAGATGGAGTATGTCAAAAGTTGCTTCTAGGCGGGCCTTTTCTACCTTAATGCTCATTTCCTTTTCAGCGTAGGCTAATCTAGCTTTTGCTGCTTGAGCTTCTGCTTGTGCCTGTGCTGCTGCCATACTAGCTCGGGTTGATGCTGACGACCTACTTGAACATCCTGCTGATGATCTAACAGTAAATTTTGCGGAAGACTTGGAGGACTTTGATGAGTGAGTGGACCTTGTTTCCTCCCTATATTGCTCTTCAGCCTCTGATTTCTCCATGGTAAAGTTGAACTGCCGCTCGTTGTCCCTCGTCGAGTGCTATGATTTCACTGTACTGTTGCACCCAATGTGACCCCGTGTCCTATACTGGGATTCACAGCCAGCTAAACTCCCTTTTGCATCACTTCCTCCAAGGAACAGGCGCGTGATGTATTTGGACATAATTTAATGCAAAAAAGGTGTGAAACTGAAACAATACAAAATACAGAAAGATACTCAGTATACAAATCATAATATGTCCACTTAAATCAAATAAACATTTCCTTTTATGTACAGGATGCATTAAAGGGCCAATTTTAACTTCAAATTGGACTTCACTATACTGACATATATAGCACGTTAAAACTTCCCAAATTTACTTCAATAATGACATGTATATTATCTGACAATCAAACAAAACTTCAAACTTACTCATATTGCCACTTAAAGGAACAGAAAGGAGTGGATGGCTTGAGTAGATACACACCATGCTTCGCCTGCCTCATGAGAAAACTAAAACCTTTCCTGTTCATTTCTCCCATTTGCTCAGCATAGCGAACTGTGCAAACCTGCGCCCCCTATAGGCCTGGAGAAACAACATAAATCCGCTCCAGTACAGGCTGTCTGGTGCCTCCCAGGACTCTTTGCGTGCTCTAAGTGCATCCGTGGTCGTGTTCTCCGGAATACTAATGTTTTTCACCTCTTTGTCTCTAGGTTAGTATTTAAGCCTGGGTTTTAGGTTAGATTGTAGCGAGGTATTGTCTTTAACCCTTTTGTTTGTGTTTTGGACCACAATTTTGCCATTTCCTGTATGGACTGTTTGCTTGTGTAATGTTTGTGTTGTTTGCATTCATCTACGCTTTGGAATTGACTTTGGATTGTGTTTTGAGCACAAACTTGCACATCCTGAAATATATGTACAGATTTTAGTTGGAGACATTACTGTCATGGTCTCACTTTTAAGTCACTTTAAGTAAAAACTGGCACAACTCTCCTCTATGCAACCTAAAGGACATGACAACAACAATCTAGCATTAGGTTTTGAGTTTTTCCTTAAATTCGGTTATTGGAGGGTCACAGCATTACAAGGTCTGTCTTGCTGGCTATTCACGTTTTAACATCGGAATTGACACAAGAGGGCATAAATCATTAGAATAATACATCTGCCTGATGCTTACCATATGTTTTGTTTTTTCTCAATAATAAGCCAAATAATCACTGATCAAAATGCTTTTTCTAGCTCAGAATCACTGTTTAGAGATTCCTAACAAGATATCTGAGCTGGGAACTGTACAATTTTGTTTATTTACTTGTTTATTATTTACATTTCAATTCATTACAATGAAGTCATATGAGTAGGCCAGAATCTCAGCATGTGATAACAGCATGTGTGATAAAGTTTTAAAAATGTCCAGCCTCCCTTCACATATGTAACATTTTCCTGATTTATTGTACACATTTACTACATGTTTATGCATTTACATTAGATAATAAATTCATTTAATGCATTTATTAACCATGTTGAAACACATCCACACAAAATTAAGTGTTAGTGTATACTAATGCTGGGCCGTACTGATCATTCAATATTATGACATTGTACAAAACCATAATCATTAAAATAACGCACAAGATTCAAAGCTACAAAACAAGGCACAATCAAAATAACTTAATTCTTGATGAATTAGGCTGAAATACTTTTCCTATTAGAATAATTCTGAATGATTTTCTAAACCAGCCATAAAAGAATGCATATACAATTGGATTACAAGTGGAATTAAAATACCCAACCCAAGCGAAAAGGTCAAGCAAAACTGATGGAACTGTATGTCCAATAAAAGGATCAATTAAAGCACAGATAAAATACGGGGTCCAAAACAGCAGAAATACACCTATTACAATAGCTAAAGTTTTTGTAGCCTTTATCTCAGTCTTACCAACTGATGTATGTCGCTGGGAAGACCTGATTTTGCTATTTTGAATTAGACAAGCTTGTCTTTGAGCAATGTGGAATATTTTCAGATATAAACTGATCATGACTACAGCAGGAATATAGAAACAGAGCACTGTGAATACAGTACTTGCCGTTTTGCTTAGATACAGGAAACAGCCACCCTCACAAGCAACATTAGAGTAGTAAAAATCTTCAATGCCCAAAATACCAAGCTCAAGAAATATCATCCCAAATCCCACAAAAGCTGAAATGGTCCAACATACAAAAATTATGAGAAAAGTGGTATTAGGAGTCATTTTACTGTGGTAGAGAAGGGGGTGACACACTGCATAATATCGATCTACAGAAATTATACACAAATTTAAGATAGAAGCAGTACATAAAGTGACATCAAGACTGCTGTGTATTTTACACAATAAAGTGCCCAAATACCAACAAGTCTCCACAGAACGTAACATGCTAGGAGGCATCACAAAACCTCCTACAAGCAGATCAGCTACAGCTAGAGAGACAATGAGGTAGTTAGTTGGTGTGTGCAGCTGCTTGAAGTGAATGACAGTTATAATCACCAGCAGGTTCCCCAAAAATGTAAGAATTGCTATGACAGCAAATAAAAGATAAAGCACAGTTTGAGCTTCCTTTGGATAAATAAACTTTTTACATGAACCATTGAGAGATGCATAGCAGAGTGAAGGGTTTTCCAGGATCCTAGTCATTTGGTAACCCATATTAATTCTAGAAATGACAAAAGGTTAATATAATTTGAAATTTAGAATAGAATGAGTATTAGGCTTTACCTCTGCTTGCAGAGTGGGGAATGTGATCAAGAAGACAAAAGAGGGCTCATTTGTATTATTTTATACCTTTTTATATCTCAAGACATTTTGTAGTAATCCCAGGACAAGGTACACAAGGGAAACATGTCCTCTGTAGTCATGTAAACAACCTTTCGAGAAGTGGAAACTGCCTTGTTGGACTAATCCAAACTAAAACAACTTGAAACAAGAAATTAAAAAACAAAAAAACAAGTTACACAAAGACTTTACAACCTTTCATGCTGATTATACACCAGAAGACTTTGAAAAGACTGGACATACATTTAAAAGTCAGTAAAACTCACATATAAAACCAAATTTGTTTTTGCTAATTGATTTTGCAAAGACATAAAATCGTGCAGGGTTACTATTTACAGGACTGGAACTAGATTCCCTTTGCAAAAGCAAAGTGAGGAAATGCCATTTTGGGACAGACAGACTCTCAAGGATGACAGAGATTCTTATTTGGATAAACTGTCATCTATTAATAACACTGATGCAAATGACCTCAACACTAAAAGTTGGAATGCCATCATTGTTACCTCAACTCTTATAGTTGGATATTATCAACAATCTTGTTTAGAGCATAAGTGTGTTTACCTTATGCATTGAACACATTTAACAAACAAATTAAAATTGAATGGTGCCACATTTGTAAGCAACATGCATTTGTGGGAGCAGCAGAGCAGAGTATGTAGGTTGTGCCCATTCAAAATTTGCCAAATCCTCTCTGCTTTTGCCAAACAGCTTATTCTGCCATTGACTCGTTTAGTGTTTGATGAACTGGATGACTGAAGTTTTAAAAAAAAAAACAACAATCATGTGGAGGAACCATGCACAGCCACAACATCCTGGCACCTCCTCCTCATGCTGGTCAACAGCCTGATCACACACTGCTGTGGGATGGCATCCCAGCAGTTTAACCAGCATTTGTTGCGAGTCAGCCAATGTGGTTGTGTTGGTCACTCTGGCACAAACAGCACAAATAGATTCTGGTCCCAGGCTGTAGAGATAAGGAATTGCCACTGGTTGCAGAATTTCATCTCGATATCTCTCTGCATTGAGATTGAGCCTCCAATGATGACAAGCTTCAATTTTCCAGTAAGGAAGAGGCCACCCCACACCATAACACTGCCTCCACAAAAAGATGTTATTCTATCGACTCAGCAATCAACATAGCATTCTCTGAGTCTTCTCCACACTTTGACTCTACGATCCAACTGACAGGCAGACAAAGTACCACAAGCACGTCTAGTACAGGTAGCATCTCAGTGACTACACAAAGAACACTCTAAAGAGAGATCTTAAGAGAAGTCCTCATCATTCCTGTAACGAACAGCACCTGTGTGCTTGGAGCATATCCTCAAGTGAGGGGCAAAGCTTTGCCCTTGCACAATACTCAGGCCAGGAGAGGAAGACATTACTGGTGATCACTCAGCGAGCTCTGCATCTTTCTCAGCTATTGTGTCTTTCAGCAGTTCACATATTGTGCCTGAGCCACTGGCAAGCAAATGTCAATTTTCCTTTGATCTGAGACTCCAAAAACAGCTGGAATTTGGGATAAAATTGTGTTGCGTGAACCAGTCAAAACCTGGCCTATGCATTACTCATAACATGCTTCTTTAGGTTGGTTTTGCTGGCAGTTCAACATCTAAAAGCCAGAAGCTGCTAATTCTTGAAAGAAAGCATCTGCGTGTATACTAAAATTAAATGATCAAACTATTTATCATAAATGACTAAAAACGACCTGGCCACGACATTCCAACCTCAGTAAATACCCATGTGCCCTGTGTCCACTTTTTTGAATACCAGAATATGGTCACCCTATGTTAGGGTAAATAGGCAAAGCATGGTCTTTTTTAGAAATAATCCCAAAAGCCTGATCAGTACATGCAGAATGAAAAAACAAACAAACAATGACCTAAATCTATAATTATGAAATACGTGTCAGCCCCTCTGTATCGTGCCCTCCCCCGGGGCGATTCCGAGCCGCCGCCCACATGCTCACAGGAGGACTTTTGTCGTGTTTCCGGTTATGTTTGATTCAAGGATTCGGGTTCAGTGTTGTGATTCATGTTCACATGTGTTTTTAATTTGATTCAAGCTCATCATGTCAAGTTTAGTTAATGTGTTGCACCTGAGGATGGGGGTACTTAAGGAGCTCGGCTACAGAGCTCCTCGCCGAGAATTGTAGGTTCAGAGAATTGTAGGTTCGAGGTAGCACCAGAGTCTGTGGTTGGTTAACAGTTCAGGTCCACTAGTGGACTCTGCTTCTAGCGTCAAGGTTTGGTTTTGGAGGTTTGGTCGGCCTAGCCGTTTAGACCACGTTGTTTTACTATTTAGTCCCTTTAGTTGCTGCATTGTTTGCTTCGTGTACCCTCTTTGTTGTACCTCTTTTTTGTTAATAAAAGTACTTGCATTGGATTCATCTCTGTGAGTGTTCGTCCCTCTGTGTCTGGCCTAACCAGCCATGACAATATAAACCATTGGCTGTCACAAAAAAGGCTGAATCCTCCAGACTGAGCTGTGTCAGTAACAAACGCAACATCAGCAATCATCATAAAAAACCTATCCAGTGTTTTAGAAGAAGCCAAAAGTGCAGTTCCGAGATACATACGTAGTCCAGTGTGATGTACTGGAATAGAGAAGTGGCAGAAGAGGCAAGAGTTAGGAGTTGTCAAAACAAAGAGCAGAACCTTGAGGGGTAATATGTTAAGATGCCCAAAAGAGACTGGAGCTGCCATTTTGTGAAATTCCAAAGACATGACTGAGCTGAAAGTTATGTCTTTGTCATTCAGCAGACAGTAAATGTGAATTCACAGACATTAAAGTTATTTAACACAATGATAGAGTGAGACTGAGGGTTTATATAGGGCTGAGTGGAGGAATTTGGGGCGTATCTCCCAAAATGAAGTTATACCATAAATTGAATGGGTCTTTCTAAAAAGGACAACAAGCTTTGTTATGTACTCAAATCTGAGGGAAATATTGAAGCAGTAACAAATACTGTCATTTTTGTTAAAATTGGCAGGAGAACCCTAAAAGCACTTATTAATATGGGAGCTTGCCAAACTCCAGGAAACAAGGAAAAGCTTACCAGGGTCCCAACTTTTTCACAATAGCAGGTTACGGGTAAAATGTGTACAAAGAGACGAAAGTTTACCCTACAGCTGAAGTCAAAATAGAAATATGGGGACAAGCTTAAATTTTAAAGGTTAGGGTAGTGAAAAACTACCCAATGAAGTAATACTGGGCCCAAACAAAACCGTACAATGGATAATGAGTAGGTTTTATTGTCCGGGTGTGTACAAAGATGTGGTTACATACTGTGAAAAATGCAAAGCATGTGGAGCCAATAACTGCTCCCTCGAAAAAGTTGGACAGAGTACCATTGATCAGTATGCCAATTATAGAGGTACTGTTTTTGCTAATTGCCAAGGACATTGTAGGCTAATTACCAAGAAGCCAACAAGGTAATAGGTACATCTAGGTGATTTGCGATTATGCAATTCAGTATCTGGAGGCATTCCCTTTGCTAAAAATCTAAGGACTAAATTGTGACTATGGTTTACCTAATTTTAACTTTTATTAATGTTTACATGTTTGAATGCAGTTTCAAAGGCACTGCAATTGTGGTGAGTAATTGCATATACATATATATATATATATATATATATATATATATATATATATATATATATATATATATATACACACACACACACACACTGCAGTATACAAAATATACTGCAGTAGAGCTGGAATAATGCATCAATTGCATCAAAAAATGCAACAATATTTGCTTTTTCCCTGTTTACAAATGTGGAAATTGATTGCCTTTGTCTTATATGATGGTGAGTTAAATATATTTGAATATTTTTACTGAATGTGTTTGTGTAATCTCATTTTGTTTATTTTTGTGAATGTGTAAATGTGTTTACTGCTATTGTTTATGAAAAGGACTGGGCTATATCAAGTAGAGGAATGTACAAAATGTATTACTTAAATAACTGAAATCAGCTCAAGGAAAATAACTTGTAATATGGATAAGCAAAGTATACCAAAGTTGTCCCTTTGTAGTGTATGATTTATCTAAAGAGGTTAGGTAATTATTTATAATTGACTAGATTGTAAAACAAGAAACAAAAAAGTAATGTAAAAGTAACAAAATATAATTGACTATACATAAAATAGCATTATATTAATATGAAAAAGTTATGCTGGTGTATACAGCATAAACACATCATTTTTATTAAACATAATTTATATTGTATGCAACCGATGTACATATTTTTTCTATGTAGATTCAAGATTTTATTTTCAGTGTACAAGCTCCACAGCAGGACGGTTCAGCCAATGCATGAATTTATACAATCCATGACAGCTGAAGTGTATGTATCCATGGGGACTTGTTAGTAGAACATACTCCCATCCTTCTTCTTTAACTAATGCTGTAGAGACTGACTTTTTGGCTATCCTCTCCCTATTTTCTGTTTTTGTTGATGTTTCCACACATTTATGGTGGCACATATATAATGAGGGGTGATCAGACTGCCCCAGAACCCATTTTGTACACCTCTGCAATGTCTGTGTAAATAAACTATGTATTCAATTGGAACCAATATCATGTCATATCTGATATGAGGTACTCGCATGGCAGTTTGTGATGAATAAACTGGAAATCAGTAAGCTAATTACTAATAAAAAGTGCCATCTGGAGAGATGCTGAGCCTTAAATTATGCAATTGACAGAGTCTCAGTCAAATACAGTTAAAAATAAATGGGCACTGCCCTAGGATGCCACCTTTGCCACAATTCAGTTTGTGAAATGACTGCCTTGCTAGATCTGCTAGAACTGTGTGCCTGCAATAAATTACATTTAAACTCATGCTATTTTCCACATTTTAGGTACAGTTCAAAATCAAATAATCTTCAGTGTGAAAACAGATTAATTCTTGAAGACCCTGAATGAAATATTTGACCTGATAAAATCATTCTGAATGCTTTTCTAAACCACTTGTAGAAGAAACCATAAACAATAGGGTTACATATTGAATTCATTTATCCAACCCATGAGAAGATATCAAACAATACTGGAGGAATTTGGTGGTTTTGGTGGCTTTTCTCTCCTGTTTGCTTAGCATTGATTGCATATTATTTTTTACATTTTGAGTCCTGAATAGACTTTGCTTGTTTTTTTTGCAACATGAAAAATTTTCATATAGATACTGAGCATCACAACACTTGGGAAATAGAAGGAAAGCATAGAGGTGGCAATGCTTGAAGCTGCACTTAGAAACAACACACAACCCCCTTCATATACAACATTCTCATAGTAAAACTCTTCATTACCCAGAATGTTTAGCTCCAAAAATATTATACCAAACCCGGCTGCAGTTGAGACACTCCAGCAGATGGAGATCATGATTACTGTGACAAATGGGGTGATTTTACCATGATACAGCAAGGGATTACATACAGCATAATATCTGTCAATTGATATGAAAGACAAATTTATAATGGAAGCAGTGGACAACACAATAGTAACACTGTTGTGTATTTTACAACATAAATTGCCCAAGTACCAGCAAGTCTCTACAGAGCGTAGCATGTTCGGAGGCATAAAAATGCCACCCAGCAGAAGATCAGTTACAGCCAGAGACAGAATGAGGAAATTAGTTGGGTTGTGCAGCTGCTTGAAATGAACAATGGTTATGATGACAAAAAGGTTTCCCAGAACTGTTAAAATCACCACTGAGCTGAAGAACAAATAAAGCGGCAACCTCAAAACCAGTGGATAAGCAAACTTAGGACAAGATCCATTTAAAAATTCATTGCAAAAAGGAGGGAAGTCCACTATCTGAGCATAGCTTGAGTTCATTTTGAAGTCTGATTGTTGAGATGTTCGATTCCTGTAATGCAACCTGGTTAATTTTTACTAGTGATAACAAAGATGTGCTATATACAATATAGATATGTACAACTTCTAACAAGAGTTCATTTATTTACAATTATTTTTGGTTTGGGCTCCTCAACAATGAATTCAGTGTGGTGTGGCCTGGACTTAGTCAGCTACATTAAGCTTGTCAGCAAATTTCTGGGTAGGCGACTGCATTGATTTTGCTTGTGTACCTATTCCTACAGCATTTTCAACTTTCTAATATTCTTTGATACTGTGAACAGTTAGATATTTTGTAGGTTATTGATGATCATCTTCTGGACAACTGTCAAGCCAGCAGTCTTCCCCATGATTGTGGTTACGTGTGCTGAACTAGCTTCTGATAGGTTTATTGGCAACATCTGAGTTAATTAGAGACACACCTGTGGATGTATGTTAAGGCACATCTGAAACACACTGCTGCTTTGTGTAATATCATGGGACAGTCCAAAGAAATCAGCCAAGATATCAGGAAGAGAATTGTGGACTTGGCTCATCCTTGGGTGCAATTTTCAGATGCCTGAAGGTGCCTTGTTCATCTGTATTTTACATTAAATAGTTTCACTTTATTGACATTACTTTATAGAAATCCACTCAACCCCTATTACAAATTAGGTTTATTAGCAAAATCTACAAGCTCTACCCAATTATTATGTGCTTTTAACACGACCGCTGATAAATGGGCTTTTCAGACGCTCTTTTTAAGGACTGGTGTGTGAAATCATGCAGAGAAGGCTTGTATAATGCAGGAAGCGGGCTGGAGTTCTGCTCTGTGTTGGCCTACAGGAAGTTGCAGTGTGGCATGACCGCAGAACTAAGTGACAACAGGCCGGAAAAACGATAGGCTTTGTAGCACAAGTGGATACCTTTCTACCACACAACCTCCCTTACAATCGCCATGTTCATTGAGGGTGAATGCAGAGAAAGATTTCACTGTAATCACGCTGTAAGATTTCAGTGTGATCACGCTTACTACGATTGCTTATGGTGTCTTCAGGTAATTCTGCAGTAGACACATGAGTAAAGATGCTCTAAAGAAGACCAGCATTTGTATGCAGAAGATGAGCCTCAGCTGAAGGACAGAGCTCAGACCATGCTTACTGGAGGACATGCTCTCCACTGAGGCCAGCAGAGGGAGACATTTCACTTTCCAACACAGTACCCAGTAGGATTTGCTCTGAAGAAGTGTAAAGCAAGCCAAATACAGTTAAAAAAATTTACATACCCTGGTAGAATTGCTTCAGAGAATAACACAAAAAACTTTTTTCCACTCATGGTTAGTGGTTGGGTGAAGCCATTTATTGTCAAATGACTATATTTTCTCTTTTTAATTGATAATGACAACCAAAAACATCCATATGACCCTAATTAAAAGTTCACATACATTTTGGCCTGATAACATGCACAGAAGTTGACACAAATGAGTTTGAATGACTACTAAAGGTAACATCCTCACCTGTGACCTGTTTGCTTGTAATCAGTGTGTGTGCATAAAAGCTGAGTGAGTTTTTGGGATCCAGACTGAATCTTGCATCTTTCATTTAGCCACTGATGTTTCTGGATTGTGAGTCATGGGGAAAACAAAAGAATTGTCAACGGATCTACGGGAAAGAGTAGTTGAACTGCATAAAACAGGAAAGGCATACAAAAAGATATGCAAGGAAATGATGATGCCAGTCAGCAGTGTTTAAACTGTGATTAACAAATAGCCACAGTCAGGTAGACCAGCAAAAATTTCGGCCACAACTGACAGGAAAGTTGTTCGAGATGCAAAGAAAAACCCACAAATAACATCAGCTGAAATACAGGACTCAGAAAACTAGCTGTGTGGCTGTTTCAAGATGCACAGTAAGGAGGCACTTGAAGAAAAATGGGCTGCATGGTCGAGTCGCCAGAAGAAAGCCATTACTGCACAAATGCCACAAAGTATCTTGCCTTCAATACACCAAACAGCACAGAGACAAGCCTCAAAACTTCTGGAACAAGGTAATTTGGAGTGATGAGACCAAAAACGAACTTTTTGGTCACAACCATAAACGTTACATTTGGAGAGGTGTCGACAAGGCCTATGATGAAAGGAACACCATTTCTACTGTAAAGCACGGAGGTGGATCGCTGATGTTTTGGGGATGGGTGAGATACATAGGCACAGGAAACTTTGTCAAAGTTAAAGGAAAGATGAATGCAGCACGTTATCAGCAAATACTGGAGGCAAATTTGCACTCATTAGCCCGGAAGCTGCACATTGAACGTACTTGGACGTTCCAACATGACAATGATCCAAAACACAAGGCCAAGTCGACCCATCATTGCCTACAGCAGAACAGGTTCTGGAGTGGCCATCTTAGTCTCCTAACCTTAATATCATTGAGCCACTCTGGGGAGATCTTAAGCACAGAGTTCATGCAAGACAGCCCAGGAATTTACAGGAACTGGAGGCTTTTTGCCAAGAAGAAAGGGCAGCTTTACCATCTGAGAAAATAAAGAGCCTCATCTACAACTACCACAAAAAAAAATTCAAGCTGTCATTGATGTTAGAGGGGGCAATACACGGTATTAAGAACTGGGGTAAGTAAACTTTTGATCAGGTTCATTTGGAAGTTTTTGGTTGTCATTATGATTTAAAAAGAGAAAACACATGTTTGACAATAAATGGCTTCACCCAACCACTAACCATGAGTGGAAAAAAAAAGTTCATATTCTCTGAAAAGAGGCCAAGAAAGCAAAAATTCTGCCAGAGTATGTAAACGTTTAAGCACAACTGTAGCTAATGCTTTATTACAGCTCATTTCATGGGTAGGTATACCAAATCCTAACATACCAAGGCACAAACTTTACCTCTAGGCAAGTCAATAGGTGTATACTTTATTAGGTTGAATGCTTTAATAAGACTTTGAAGGCAGTGCTAAAGAACATTTTGTTTGAAACAGGGTCGGATTAGGACATGTGGCTGCTATATTTTCTGCTTGCATACAGACTTCCACAGGCTTCTCACGCTTTATCCTCTCATACAGAAGACAGGTCAGAGGATCACATGATGTGCTAAAATAAGTTTAAGGGAATTAATGTGAATAATAATAATAATAATTAAAAAAAAAAGTAACCTTTCACACATACTAAATATGAGGTATTAACTAAAGCAATTCACTGACACTGTTCATGTAAATATGGAGAGGGCACAAGCCCAGCAGAAAGAGCGGTATGACAACTGTGTAAAACACTGAGCTTCAGCCCAGGAAAAAAAAGGTGCTAATATTACTTATAATGGCAGACAATGGGATTTTAGCAAAGTGGCCCATATGTGGTGCAACGAACACTAGGACACAGCACGTATAAGAAGATCTTAGTACCTGAGGAAGAGAAAGCTGATAAAGGAGCTGTTGTAAGAACCAGGAGAAGATTGCAGCAAAAAGTAAAAGTATAGTTACTACTGGCAAAAAGACCTGTCAGCAGGTATATAATACATATAATATTTATATGGCTGTTTATACATCTTTACATTTACTGTGTTATCTCTGCATATTTTATTTTACTTTATTTGCTTTTTATCTTTATATTTCATACATTCTGTCCCTCATGCAATTTCTTTCAGTGACTGTGTATGTGGGAAATAAACTTTGCTTTGAATTGAATTAAAGGTTGTAGCTTCACTAAGTCCACAAAGCTATCTAAGATCCAAAATGCTGAATGTATTTATCAACTATCACACCTTTGGCTTCTATGGCACCTTCTGCTTCTAAATTAGTTTCTGTTTTTACAGAACATACCATGAAATGACCAGTTAGCTGTCTTTTTGCCATCATTTAGGTTCAATTCTATGTTTGGATGAGTAATTTGTTTAAGCATTTAAATACAGGAAGTTGCAGTGTGGCATGACCGCAGAACTAAGTGACAACAGGCCGGAAAAATGATAGGCTTTGTAGCACAAGTGGATACCTTTCTACCACACAACCTCCCTTACAATCGCCATGTTCATTGAGGGTGAATGCAGAGAAAGATTTCACTGTAATCACGCTGTAAGATTTCAGTGTGATCACGCTTACTACGATTGCTTATGGTGTCTTCAGGTAATTCTGCAGTAGACACATGAGTAAAGATGCTCTAAAGAAGACCAGCATTTGTATGCAGAAGATGAGCCTCAGCTGAAGGACAGAGCTCAGACCATGCTTACTGGAGGACATGCTCTCCACTGAGGCCAGCAGAGGGGGACATTTCACTTTCCAACACAGTACCCAGTAGGATTTGCTCTGAAGAAGTGTAAAGCAAGCCAAATACAGTTAAAAAGTTTACATACCCCGGTAGAATTGTTTCAGAGAATATGAATGATAACACAAAAACTTTGTGTTATCTCTGCATATTTTATTTTACTTTATTTGCTTTTTATCTTTATATTTTATACATTCTGTTCCTCATGCAATTACTTTCAGTGACTGTGTATGTGGGAAATAAACTTTGCTTTGAATTGAATAAAAGGTTGTAGCGTCACTAAGTCCACAAAGCTATCTAAGATCCAAAATGCTGAATGTATTTATCAACTATCACACCTTTGGCTTCTATGGCACCTTCTGCTTCTAAATTAGTTTCTGTTTTTACAGAACATACCATGAAATGACCAGTTAGCTGTCTTTTTGCCATCATTTAGGTTCAATTCTATGTTTGGATGTGTAATTTGTTTAAGCATTCGTTTTTTAATAAGCAGTTTTTCTTTTCTTTTTCATTTCCTTTCATATGAACTCTTTTAAGCTAAGGATAGGTGATAGGGTGCAGCATATACTTCCCTTTTGAAACATGAGAAGATACATC
Organism: Salminus brasiliensis; assembly: GCF_030463535.1. Taxonomy (NCBI): domain Eukaryota; kingdom Metazoa; phylum Chordata; class Actinopteri; order Characiformes; family Bryconidae; genus Salminus; species Salminus brasiliensis. Next base: position 30,221,917 of record NC_132878.1, read on the forward strand.
TGTAGTAAGTCTTTCTTCACAGTTAATTTGAGATGTGTTTATTTCAAACTCCATAAAAGTTTCAAAAACTACAAAAGATAATTTTCCTTAATGTGGGCAAGCCTTGTGCACATGATAGAAATGTTTGGTCAGGAGGATAAAAAAAACATTTTGTGTATTTTGTTGTGCAGCCAGGAAATCAGTATTTAACATACATTTTAATAGCAACATATAACCAGCCATATCACATTTGGATTATTTTTTATCAACTTTCTAAACTATAAACTAAACTTAGGGATCAATAGGCTCTTTCCATTTTACTGGGCTATCACCGTCTTTAAAAATCTTAATCCGTTACAAAGTCACCAGTAAATGTTAAAATTATTCACATTTGTTATATTAACTAGGCAAAATTTGCTACAAAATCAGTTTAGATATATCAGAAAGATACAGATTACATTCTTTTTTATGAAACAAAATATCAGAAACAAAAGTTTAACTCTAAAAACCTCTGTCCATGCTTCATTTAAATTATTTGCAGTGATTTTAAGACCATGCATAGCATCTTTGTTTTTGATAGTGACAGGCATTTGTCATGGGGTAATGTTTTTAGTGGGAAAACAGATTCATTCTTGAAGAACCTGGCTGAAATATTTTACCTGATAAAACCATCCTGAATGCTTTTCTAAACCATGTATAGAAGAAAGCATACACAATAGGGTTGAACGTTGAATTCATATAGCCGATCCAAGCAAGTGTATTAAAAAATACTGGAGGGATTGTGTAACTGATAAAAGGATTCATGACATTGCAAATAAAAAATGGCATCCAAAGTGACAAGAACACCCCTAGAATGATTGCCAGGGTTTTGGTGGCTTTTCTCTCTTCTTTCTTTAACATTGATTGTGCACTACTTTTACATTTGGAGTCCTGAATAGACTTTGCTTGCTTTTGTGCAACATGGAATATTTTCATATATATACTGAGCATCACAACACCCGGAAAATAGAAGGAAAGAAAAGACGAAGCAGTGCTTGAGGCTGAACTTTGAAACAACACACAACCCCCCTCACATGCAATATTCTCATAATAAAACTCTTCAATGCCCTGAATGTTCAGCTCCAGAAATATTATTACAAACCCAACTGCAGCCGAGACAATCCAGCAGATGGAGATCATAATTACTGTCACAAGGGGGGTGATTTTACTCTGATACAGCAGGGGGTTACACACAGCATAGTATCTGTCAATAGATATGAAAGACAAATTTAAAATAGAAGCAGTGCACACCATGATAACAACACTGTTGTAAATTTTGCAGAGTACAGGGCCTAAATACCAACAATTCTCTATGCATTGTACCATAAAAGGAGGCATCACAGCACTGCCAAGCAGCAGATCAGTCAAAGCCAGAGACAGAACAAGGTAGTTAGTAGGCATATGCAGCTGCTTAAAATGAACAATGGCTATGATGACAAAAAGGTTTCCAAATACTGTTAAGATCACAACTGAAGTAAGAAACAAGTACAGTGACACCCTCAAAATTAGGGGATAGGCAAACTTCGGACAAGATCCATTTAAAAATTCATAGCAGAGAGGAATGATGTTCATTATCTGAGTTTGGCTTGAGTTCATTCTGAAGTCCAATTGATAAGGAGTTATCTTCCAGTAATGCAACCTAATAACATCAAGAATGATTCTACATTTTTTTCAGCTAATACTTAAAGCCACACAGGTCTGAATTTATATAGTTCCAACACTGCATGTGGTATAACACCGCCTTTTTAATCACATGTTCACAGTGCTCCCATGATAACACTCTTGACTAATAAACATTGTGTGTTTAACTGTGTTTGAATGAAACAACAGCAGATCTATTTGGACTTTTTTTAGAGTTTGTTTTTATTAATAAATAATTATTCTAATTTGATTGCATTTGATGGTATTTCATGCACTGTTACAAAGTCACATTCTAGTTCTTAGTGTATCAGGATATATGCAGTAGTCCATCGTCTAGAGTTAAAAATTAATGTTTATTTAAACAACAGAAGGCATAAAATAGCATGGCAGTGGATTCACGTCTCAAATATCACTATGCAGCAATTTTTGTTTCTCACATTATTAACTCATACCCTGGTGTTTTATTTTTTTTTGTAGTTTTACCCTACTTCCAGTCAACTATTAAAATAGACAAACTGGCCTTACTCTTTGTGGTGATTGGGAGAGAAGTTGTCTAATTACTGACTTATGCAGGGTGTATAAGGGTGTCATAATAATAATAATAATAATAATAATAATAATAATAATACTGATTAGTACAAGTATTATTATATGAACTAACTTTTCTTATGTATCAAGACTACGAAATAGACTCAGTCGCATGGACAAATAATCTCCTTTCATCTTTGTCTTAGAAATGTTTGTGTATAATAATAATAATAAAAGAAAAAAGTGACACACCAAGGCTACATCAAAACTGGTAGAGAATGAATGAAGTCTCAGCAGCAGTCTCGGTACCCCGTGTCTGCACTCATAATCGTGGGGATTTCAACCAGATGGGGAAAACACCCTGGATCATATCTACATGAACATCAAAGAGGCTTACAGCACCAACCCCCTACCTTCATTCAGTGAAAGTGACCAGATCTCTAAACTGACAAAGCCCACATACCAGCAGCTGCTGAAATGCGTTAAAGCAACAGTGAGGACATTCCATGTGTGGTCTGAAGGGGCAGAATCAGTGCTTTGTGCTGTTTGTGTGCTGTTGTGTGCTGATTGCGACATGTTTAAAATGGCAGCCACTGGTTGTCTTATACGATAGTTAAGTGGGCTTGCACGTATACTAGCAGATATAGGGGAGTAACAGACAGTGGGGGATGTGTACGCTTTTGCCTGGATAAAAGGCTTCATTAAAGAAAGTTCATGAGAGAGTAAATCCTCAGTCACATTCTTCCACAGGGTGTCAGAAGTAAACAGGTCATGGCCAACCCACCGACAAACTTTTCTTTAGACAAGCCGGGTGAGTGGCCGTATTGGAAGCAGAACCACCACTAAACTAAACAAGGAGGATGGTGCTGTGCAAGTAAGTAGCCTGATATATGGCATGGGGAGCGAATCTGAATACATCTACCACTTGTTCGCTTTCGACGAGGAGGGGCAGAGAAATTAGTTAGATAGAGTGCTGGGAAAATTCGAGTACTTTGTGCCCTGGAGGAATGTAAAATACGCGAGAAGGCCGAGTTTTTTATAAGAGCTCTATATGAACTGTCTGAACATTGCGACTTCTGTGCAAGCAGAGGCGAGAATATCTGTGACCAAATTGTTGTTGGAATACTCAGCATTAGAGCTGCTAGACACAAGTGCAGCAGATAAATTCCAGCCTACTTCAACGCCACAATTTCAACTCAGACCCTCAGTGCATGTGGTAAGGAATCCAAGCAGTTACTGACAATAAGTGTAAGCAGGCAACCTGTACCACCAGTCACCAGCAGGGGGTCTGGCTGAGGCATTAGTAAAGCAGTCTGATATGGGTTAAATAACTTCGAGGCCCAGAATGCCCAACAGTAATTAGTGCTGACCAGGGCCACTTGTGTGGCATGGTATATATATATATATCCATCCTTGGCGAAAAGCCCAACATGCCGGCAACCTCTCCCGGGCTGCCAGCAGGGGCCCTCCCTTAGAATTAAGGTAAAGGTACAAGGTAAAGGTGCACGTATTTGTCACTGTACAGTGTAGACTGTACAGCGAAATGTGTCCTCCGCATTTAACCCATCTGGTAGTGAACACACACTCACACACAAATGTGTTAGGGGCAGTGAGTACACACACACACCCAGAGCAGTGGGCAGGGGGCATGGTTGTGGATGGCGGGGGGAAAGAGGCAGCTCCTCTGCGAGGCAGGTCCTCTTCACACTCCAAGGCAACAGGAAAGACACACCACAAACAGGAGGAACATCTCTTGCCTGAACAACTACCATCCCATCTTTCTCAACCCATTGTGATAAGCTTTGAGAAGCTGATCTTGGCTCACATAAAGAGCAGCCTTTTAGCACTCTTTAGGAAAGGTAACAGCATGCACACACCTCTGAGCAGCAAGAGGACAATGGTGGAGAGAGTGAGCAGCTTTAATTTCCATATCTGAGGATCTTACCTGACCACTCAACACATCGTCAGGATGTCAGATCACACATTGTCAGGATGGCTCAGCAATGCCTCCACTTCTTTCCTTTATTTTTTTGAGCAGTATACAAACACGCATCTAACAAAAAAAATACAGGGACTAGAGGGAGCTCACAACATGGCAGCCATGCTCGTAGTCATCTTGGACATGTGATCCCAAGGGCAGAACCTACCACTGGTAGAATGTCAGCAGGCTCATTTTGGTTCATGTCACAGCACAGAAACCAGATGTGGCTAAGTAAAAAGTCACCATCCTGTGACAGTGATGCCTTCCTCCCTGATGCCCTGAACGACTTCTATGCATGGTTTGAGGCACAAAACAACACGTCGGTGAGAAAGATCACGCCCAAGCCAGACGAGCAGGTGTTGTGCCTGACTGCAGTGGATGTGACGAAAACTCTTCGCAGAGTCAACCCACGGAAAGCTGCAGGACCAGACAAGCTTGCTGGGCCTCAACACCCCCCTCTGCAACTGGATCCTGGACTTCCTGATGGGGAGGCCCCAGTTACTCCGGTTCGGGGATAGCATCTCCAGCACCATCACAATGAACACTGGGGCACCCCAGGGCAGTGTACTGAGTCCTCTGCTGTGCACCCTTGCAAAACACAGTTCTAACAGTATCATAAAGTTTGCAGATGATACAACTGTGCTGGGTCTCATCAGCAAAGGCGACAAGTCAGCATACAGAGAGGAGGTGCAGCAGCTGACAGACTGGTGTACAGTCAAAAGAAAAACAAGACCCGACCACTCTCCGCACAACATCAACGGCTCCTCTGTGGAGATCGTTAAGAGCACCAAGTTCCTTGGTGTCCACTTAGCGGAGAACTTCAGCAGCAGCCCAGCAGCATCTCTACTTCCTCCGGAAGCTGAGAAAGGCCCATCTCCCTCAACCCATCCTCACCTTCTATAGAGGGACCATAGAGAGCATCCTGAGCAGCTGCATCACTGCCTGGTTTGGGACCTGCACAGCCTCTGACCGCAAGACCCTCCAGCGCATTGTGAGGACAGCTGAGAGGATCATCGGAGTCTCTCTCCCCTCCGTCATGGACATTTACACTGCCCGCTGCATCTGCAAAGCATCCAGCATTGTGGATGACTCTACCCACCCTTCACACAGACTGTTCTCCCTCCTGCCATCAGGAAGAAGGTACCGCAGCATCCGGTCCAACATGACCAGACTCTGCAATAGCTTCTCCCCCCAAGCCATCAGACTTCTCAACCTAACTCAACTTCTGAACTGATGTCTTTTTCTGTTACATGTCTCTCTCTCGCTCTCTCTCTCCAACCATTTACCCTAGATAAAATGGGAAGCATTTTTGCACAAAGCATTTGCACTAATAACATTACTACCTCACTGGACTCAATATTTATTACACACTGCATAATTGGAGAACTGTGGAGGGCACATATTGCCGAACAGGAGGACCACCCCCGGGGTCGGGCTCCCGTCGAAGGGCTTGCACTATGTCCTCCTCAATGTTCCAGCAGAGGGGATCCACTATCTGAGAGGCAGGGATGATCGGTTCTGGATCAGTTCCCACTGCCGGGATAAGGCATCTGGTGTCGTGTTTTTTTAACCGGGCCTATAGGACAGCGTAAAATGGAAGCAGCCAAAATACAGTGTCCATCGGGCCTGCTGAGGGTTCATTCGTTTGTCCTGCTGTATGCAAGCCAGGCTTTTGTGGTCTGTCCAAACAATAAACGGATGTTTGGCTCGCTCAAGCCAGTGCTTCCATTCATCCAGGGCCAACTTCACTGCAAGGAGCCTGGGGTCTTTCGAGTCAGAGCAGTGAGAGGAGCGGCCAATGTACTGAAATTTCACAATGCGGTGAAAGAAGTTAGCAAATCCCAGGAAGGACGTGGCCAGTCCTTAATGGCCTGAATCTTGGTTGGATCCATACAAAGGGTGCCATTGGAGATGACGGTTCTCCAGGAGCAGTTGGAAGACTCGTCAGACATGTCCCACGTGCTCCTCCAGGGACCGGCTGTTTAATATGTCATCAAAGTAAACATATACAAAGCGATCCAAGGCCTTCCGTAACATGCCATTGATAAGCCACTGAAAAAACACTGGGGCATTCATGAGGATGAAAGGCAGGATACGGTATTCATAATGCCCTGTAGTATGCAGACCAAGTTGTAGGCACTACGTAGGTCCAGTTATGCGTGCTGTTGACATGAGGGGGAGGGGATAGCGGTCTTTCACCATGATCGCGTTTATGGAATACAGCACGGAGATCCCCATACACCTCAGGAACTCTGTCCAGATGAGGAATGAGTGACTCTGGATTATGGTCTCTCTGAGGGGGCGCTTCCTTGTGACTATTCGAGGATTGTGGAGCTCCAACCAGGGGTAACCCAGCACCAACTGCAGATGAGGTGCCCGAGTCAGGTACAATTCCCTGGGACCAGAGCCCACAATCCTCCCATCTATGTCATGGACAGGTAGTGGGCATTCCACAGGGTTCACAATAAGGCCAAGACTAGCAGCCAGTGAGCTGTCCACAAAATTACCTACAGCCCCGGAATCCACAAAGGCTGTCAGTGATTTACATTGGGAGGTCCAAGCTAGAGTGACCGGGAGGCATAGTCTCGAGATGGGGAATACCACATGGTCTAAGGCTGAGTCCCCCACTCGGGTTAGTGATGCCTTAGTAAATGCCTGAGCAGTGAGGCAGTCAGGGGAGTTCTGCTCCCACAGGGCCGTGGCCCATGCTGGAGTTCGGTCCGTGAGCAGAGACACCATGTAGGCCACTTTATGTAAGCCTCAAGTGCAGTTAATTAATCATTATTATTTAGTTAATTTATTTATTAATTTATTTAATTAATGAAACTAAAAGAAACTGTTTTGGGATATTATTTTATGGTGCGTCTAACAGATGGTGAATGTCTTAAGTCAATACAAGATTGTTGCTTGGTGAGACTGTGGCTGTGGTGGGAGGCCAGTGCATTTCCACTGCAATACCACAGCTGTGAGAGGTGGCAGTATAAAAACTGTTTAAAAGCTATATAGAAAAAAGGGCGGGAAAACAAACAAAGGAAACACAAGGAGTGGTGTTTACCCAAACAAAGGACCATCTAAACCTTTTCCAACTCAAACCATTTTCTTTTTAAAGTTTTCCTTCGCCACTGATTGCAACAAACTCTTTTTTATTTTTAACTTCAGCTTTTCTTCACTGCTAGCAGCACAAATTCTTTTCTTTTTCAGCTCTTGCATTTTTTCTGACTGTTCACAACTTAGAAACACTGTTACCGTTCGCCCCTCTACAAAGGTGCAACAAGGAATTGTGTTTGGCTGGGTGTATTTATACTGTGCTACACAGGCGGGTCTGGTCAGAGTTGATTACCACTGGGGATTCTGGGGCTTGGAGTTTTTTGCTCCACCTCCACCAGCTTTCCTACTGTGCTGCTTACACCTGGGGAGGGTAATATGGTCTTCAATTTCCTTTATTTGTACACAATATGTGTGACTGTAAATTGGTGAAGTCCAAACTTTTTACAGATGGTTTTGTAACCTTTTCCAGCCTGATGGGCATCAATAACTCACAAACGTGCTGTGAGGATGAAATTTTGATATTTCTCTGTTCTTAAATCGAACAGGGCACCTACTCACATCTGATGGAAAGCACCTGACTCTAATTTCACCTTCAGATTGTCTGCTAATGCTAAAGATTTACATACGTTTGACAATCACAGATATATGTGATAGTTTTTATCAATAATCAAATAACCAGGGATAGACCTTAAAATTATCTGGTAATCCTTTAGATTTACATACTTTTAACACTCACAGATATGGGATAGTTTTCCTCAATAAATAAATGACGAAGTACATTTGCCCTCTTTTGCAAAACGATTGCATGTGCCAGCACCTGTCCACTCAAAGTTGAGGAAAGGATGACTTAAATATGTTATGCCTGACATAAATTTTTTTAAAGCTTTGTTGTAATTACTCAAATACCATTGAAAAATAACATTAAATATAAATGATAACTTTTAAATATTTTCAGTGAGGAACTGAAAACTGAATAAAGATTCTAGTAGCAATAACAACCTATAAATATACATTCCACTGATTTCACATTTTGATTATTTTTCATGCACCACAGTCTCTTAAATACACTGACACAGAAAGTCTAATTACCCTACTCAGATGAACACAATAAGTGACCTATGACCTTTATTCTTTTAAAGGCCATTATATGGTCAAAATAGGTGTCCATATGAACTAAACAACAACAACAACAAAACATTAAATACATTATATACATTTTTAACAAATATAGATCAAATCAAGTAAACATACTATTAAATTTAATCGGATGCATCGAAATAAAAGTTGCCTCTACATTACATTATTTTTACGACATTTGTTAGTGTGAAAACAGATTAATTCTTGAAGACCCTGGCTGAATTATTTGACCTGATAAAATAGTTCTGAATGCTTTTCTAAACCATTTGTAGAAGAAGGCATACACAATAGGGTTACAGGTAGAATTCATAAGTCCAATCCAAGCAAGTGTATCAAACAGTACTGGAGGAGCTGAGTAACCAATAAAAGGTTCAATAACATTGCAGATAAAAAATGGAGTCCAAAGTGACAGGAATACGCCTAAAATCACAGCCAGTGTTTTAGTTGCTTTTCTCTCTTCTTTACTTATAGTTGATTGCATACTGCTTTTACCTTTTGAGTCCTGAATAGACTTTGCTTGCTTTTGTGCAACACGGAATATTTTCATATATATACTGAGCATCACAACACCGGGAAGATAGAAGGAAAGAAATGAGGAAGCAGTGCTAGAGGATGGGCTTTGGAAAACCACACAACCTCCTTCACATACAACATTTTCATAGTAAAACTCTTCAATACCCAGAATGTTCAATTCCAAAAATATTATTACAAACCCAACTGTAATTGAGACACTCCAGCAGATGGAGATCATGATTACTGTGACAAAAGGGGTAATTTTTCTCTGATACAGCAGGGGGTGACACACAGCATAGTATCTGTCAATAGATATAAAAGACAAATTTATAATGGAAGCAGTGGCCAACATGATAACAACACTGTTATGGATTTTACAAAATAAAGGACCCAAATACCAGCAGGTCTCAACAGAGCGCAGCATGCAAGGAGGCATTACAAAGCCACCCAGCAGCAAATCAGTCACAGCCAGAGAAAGAACCAGGTAGTTAGTTGGCATGTGCAGCTGTTTGAAATGAAGAATGGTTATGATGACAATAAGGTTTCCCAATATTGTTAAAATCACCACTGAACTGAGGAATAAGTAAAGTGGAACCTTTAAAAGTACAGGATAAACAAACTTTGGACAAGATATATTTAAAAAATCATTGCAAAGGGGAGTTATGTCCACTATCTGAGCTTGGCTTGATGTCATTCTGTAGTCTAATTAAGCAGATGTTTTCTTCTTGTAATATAAACCTGTAAATATTAATAAACATAGACAAAATATCTAATATCAAGTCATTAATCCTTAGACTAAGATACAGTTTTTTTTATCTGTTGCACATTCTTATTAATTATATGATATTTAAAATAAGTGTAAAACAAAATTTGTGTGTACATACTTTGAAAACATCCTGTATATTTTGACAGATTAAAAAAAATTAAAAAAGCATAAATGGTGATATCAGCATAATGATTAAATACCAAGACATATTTAATGTATTACATAATGTTTTATAATAGCAATCAGGAAAATGTCAAATCAGCCCTCCACCTGATCTTACCTCTAACTTGTACAGTGGACAAAGACACAAAGTGATCAAAATTTCTAATCTTTTTTCACTGCATGTGGTAAAACTCCACCCTTTTAACCATGTGTTCATTGTTATCCCATGGTAATACATATGACTAAAAATATTATGCTTACAAAGATCATCTTTAGGACCAAAATAAGTGCTTTTTCATTACTAAAAAGTAACTTTTAAAAATAGCAATATAAACCCTTTTGAACTACAGACAGAAACCTTCTTTTTGACAGGTAAACCTTGAATCCAAAAACATTTGACCAGTTCAACCTAAAGATGCACTTGATGTGGTAACAAAACATTTAACATTTTATTGATGTCAAGTATTATTTAAGTTTTATTTTCTAAAAATATTTTCAAAGGTTAGCTCTTTTCAGTCTTGCAGAACGTGGCTGAATAAATAAAGCATACAAAATAGGGTTGCAGGTTGAATTCATAAGTCCAATCCAGGCCAGCATATCAATCACTACTGGAGGAACTGAGCATCTATTAAAAGAATTGATGATATTACAGATAAAAAACGGCATCCAAGGTGACACCTAAAATCACAGCCTGAGGCTATTTTCTCCTCCATTGACTTTATATTTGTTTTACACTTTTATTGGCATGTATTGGCATGTTTATTGGACGATCAGTTGGAATCAATGAGTTTTAATTTGAGGGCAAGCATTTGATCCTAGAAGATATGTTATAATGAGAATGCATACACAATAGGGTTAAATGTTGAATTCATATAACCAATCCATGCAAGCATATTAATCAAAACTGTAGGAACCGAGTAACCAAGAAAAGGGTCAGTAACATTACAGATAAAAAATGACATCCAAAGTGACAGGAAAACCCCCAAAATCACAGCCAGAGTTTGTGGCTTTTCTGTCCTCTTTATTTATCACTGACTGTATATTTGTTATGCCTTTTTAGTCCTGGATAGACTTTGCTTGCTTTTGTGCAACACAGAATATTTTCATGTATATACTGAGCATCACAACACCTGGGAAATAGTAGGAGAGGACAGAAGAAGCAGTGCTCGATGCTGTGCTTTGAATAAATAAACAACCGCCTTCACATGCAATGTTCTCATAGTAAAACTCTTCAATGCCCAGAATACTAAGCTCCAGAAATATTATTACAAACCCAACTGCAGTGGAGACAATCCAGCAGATGAAGATCATGACAACTGTGACAAAAGGGGTAATTTTACTCTGATACACGAGGGGGTGACACACAGCATAGTATCGGTCAATGGATATGAAAGACAAGTTTATGATAGAAGCAGTGCACAACATGATAACAACACTGTTGTATATTTTACATAATAAAGTGCCAAAATACCAGCAAGTCTCTATGGATTGTACCATGAAAGGAGGCATCACGAAGCCACCGAGCAGTAGATCAGTCACAGCAAGAGACAGAACAAGATAGTTAGTTGGCATATGCAAATAATGTTAAAATCACCACAGAGCTGAAGAAGAAGTAAAGTGACACCCTCAAAAGCAGGGGATAGGTAAACTTTGGACAAGACCCATTTAAAAATCATAGCATACAGGAGGTATGTCCACTATTTGAACTTGGCTTGAGTTCATTCTTAAGTATAATCTGTAATAAAACTTATGAAAGGAAAGATTCCAAATATTCGAGAAACAACTTATCCACCACTTTTTGGGGTACAGCACTGCACCTTCTCATCACGTGTTCAATTATCCCATAATAACACTCATTTTGGAACTGTAGTAGATGAATCACATCAAATGTCTAATTAATAAATATCCTGCAAGGAAATCTAAGCTAACATAATGATCCTACAGCTACAGGCATAAGCATGTAAAAAGTGAACATATTCATAGCCTCCAAACTATAACCACATGTTACTACAGTTCATAAGTATAGATACCAAGCTCAGCATCATCAAGGATTTTGAAGGTAAAATAGATGGAACCATTTTAAACTAACATTTTCAGTTACTCTATTAAACTCACTTGACAAAAAGAAAAAAAATATATAGAATTTGCCTTTATAAATGAACCAAGATTAGTTGGCAGTTTCAGTGATGATAATGCATATTTTAAAGTGTCTTACTGACTTGACGGTTTCATGTTGATATAAAACGTAGGTGACAAAATAAAAAATATATATAGATATATATATAGATAAAAAACAGCGTCCAAGATGAAAGAAACTTTGCTCCTCCTTACTTAACATTGACTTTACATTTGTGTCCTGAATAGACTTTGCTTGCTTTTGTGCAACACTCAATATTTTCATGTATATACTGAGCATCACATAACCTGGGAAATAGAAGGAGAGGACAGAAGAAGCAGTGCTCAAAGCTGCACTTTGAAACAACACACAACTTAATTGACATGCAACATTTTCATAGTAAAACTCAAAAACACATATAAAGCACACAGAAGGAGAGAACAGAAGAAGCAATGCTCAATGCTGCACTTTGAAACAACACACAACTTAATTAACACGCAACATTTTCATAGTAAAACTCAAAAACACATAAAGCACACAGTATTTTCATATATATATATATATATATATATATATATACGTATGTAGTGTGAAAATAAGGATTGTAATAATGGAGTTCCAAACAGGGATTAGGAATCAAGCGCAAGTTTAATGAGACACAGGTTCATCAGTCCAGGTAAAAACCATAAACCATAAGATCCGTCCAAAGAATCTTGCAAACAAGCCAAAACATCATCCAATACACAGTAGTTAAAAAGCCAAAATAAGAGGTCATAACACAAAGCAAGGCAAGAAGATAATGCATTAGAATTGCAGGGGAAAAAAACACCAAACAGGACTTCACAAAGAGGTCTGCTAGGTTTTAAACATACAAGATGGCTGACACAGGAATCCATAATCAATAGGGATCCAAAATATCAGTAGATGAGACCCATGATCATTCCTCTGGGCCATAACCTTACCAGTCCACAAGGTAGTCGAGACATGAAAGGGTCTAGGCAATTCCAATCTATATGACATTGGATGTTATTTGTCCAAGTTTCTTGAAAGGGCCAATATATCTGGGACTGAGTTTTCTGAACTCACTCAAATCCCTAGTAGATAACCAGACCATTTATCCCAGTTGAAACTGCTCCACTGCTCGCCTGTGTCGGTTAGCCGGTTGAGTCTGCCTCTGAATAGCTCTCTGTAAACAAACATGAGCCTTTTTCCAAGTGTGTTTGCTCCTCTTTATCCATTCGTCCACTGCTGGTACCACGGATGGTTCACCTGACCAGAGAATTAAGGGGGGTTGAAAACCAAGGACACATTGGAAGGGAGTTAGACTTGTAGAAGTGCTAACCAAAGAAATTCTGCACACATTCTAAACATGGTATAAACTGTGTCCAGCGAACATGATTTCTGCTACAGTATGATCGTTGAAAACAACCAGTTTCCTGATTAAGCTTTTCAGTTTGCCCATTAGATTGAGAATGGTATCCCAAGGTCTGGCTTCCAGATATGAAAAGTAAATTGAGGTCCCCTGTCAGAAACTGACATCTGAAGATATTTTGGAATAGCAATTCAGTTCCAGTGCTGTGGGCAATTTCTTAATTGGGACCACATGCCATAGAACATTGAGCAATGATTACAAAAATGGCTGTATTGCCAAGAGATGTTGGCAGATCTGTAATAAAGTTAACCCCCTAAACAGGACCAGGGTCTCTGATGGATTGGTAAAGGTTCTAAGAGACCTCCTGGAAGCTGTCTAGAGTTCTTTGATTGAGCACACAGAACACAAGCCTTGACAAAGGCAGCCACATCCCTGACTAAACCCTTCAACCAGATTTTTCTTTCCAAAAAGGATGATTAACACCTGGACCCAGTGCTAAAGGGTAATTCTAGTATTTTTTGTCTCAGTTTAATGGGTACATACTCACGATTCCTGGGACAGTCAGGTGGGGCTGGTTCAGCTTTTCTTTCCTTTCTGATTTCCTATATAAATGTCCATCTGATAGGGACCAAGATGCAAGTTGGCCCAATGATGGTGTCAGATCTCTCTCTTTCTAATTTAAAACCGCACAGTCTTGATCATTTTTAGATTCTGGACGATATGTGATGTTAAAGTTAAACTGAATAAAGAACAATGCCCAATGTGCTGGTCTGGGATTCAATCCTTTAGCACACATGGGATATTCTAGGTTGCAGTGATCTCTTAGGACTAAGAAAGAATGCTGTGCACCCTCAAGCCAATGATGCTATTCCTCAAAAGCTAGCTTCATGGTAAGCAACTCCCTATTACCCATATTATAGTTTTATAATGCTATATATAGCATTCAGCATCTTCTAGTTTGCATATAAAATATGCTTTTGGATGAAGTTTAGGAGGTGAGTCCTGATGTTGTGAAAGAATTGCTCCAGCACCTGAATCCAAAGTGTCCACCTCCACAACAAATGGAAGTTTGGGATTTGGATGTTTCAAAATAGAAGCAGACACAAATAGAGTTTTTAATGCTTCAAATGCCTTAAATACATTCTCATTCTATTGTAGAGACCTTTGTGTATCTTTTAGCAATGATGTTAGAGGTTCTGCAATGGAGCTGAAACCCCTAATGAATCGTTGATATAAATTGACAAAGCCTAAGAATCACTGCAATTTCTTGACATTACTTGGCCACTTTACAACTGCACTCACCTTAGCAGCATTCATGCACACACCTTCTTTATCGATGATATAGCCCATAAATGAGAATTGATTTAGGTGAAAACCACATTTCTCTGCTTTAACGTAAGGTTGATGTTGCAACAGCCTTTGCGTCAGTTTTATATGGACCTTGTGTTCCTCCAGCGACCTGGAATACACTAAAATGTCATCAATGTAAGCAATTGCCCAGTGATCAATCATGTCTCATAATACCTCAATAATGTATGCTTGGAACACAGAACGTAAAATTGCCAAACCATATGACATCCCTGTATACTCATAATGGCCTCTAGTGGTTATAAAGGGTGTATTTTATCCCTCTCCTTCTTTATTGCGATTGAAATTGTAAGCACTTCAGAGATCTAATTTGATAAACACTGTGGCTCCTCTTAGTTGTTACAGAGCAGCTGGTACTAGTGGTAAAGGGTATCTATACTTGACAGTAATTGCATTAAGACCTCTATGGGAACTCACTCAAGCAATGGTGGGTTGGTGTATAGTCAGCCTAGGAACCCCCAGTATGATAGCATGTTTGGGTTTTTTTATGACAAAGTCCTACACGCATTCTCTGTTCCTTGGTATATATAGTCACAGATTCATCACCAAGAGGCCTCCCATCACTGCTTGCAGAGACAAAAGAAGTAGTCTTGGTCTTCTGAACGATAGCATGGTTAGTGAAGTTTCCGGCAGCTCCAGAGTCAATAAATGTTGAATCAAAAACAGACTCTGAACCCTAGCCTGGCCAGGACATATAGGACAGGATGCATGCATGTGACCAGAACCTCCACAATAAAGGCATAGGTATTCCTACATAGTCTCTGTCTTTCTTTTTGAGACAAACAGGCCTCCCCAATTCCATAGGCTCTGGACCTATAGCAGAGTGTTCTGGAGTTAAACCCACAGGCCTGTATGAGGTCAATCTACATTATCCCCTAGTAGATTGTCCAGAGCAAACACAGATTGGATGAACCTGTCCAGATTCATAGCGGTTCCACACACATTAATTACCGCCTGCAAATCTTTCCAAAAGACAGTCAAAAGCGCCGTTTCACTGCAACCACTACCAACTGTTATAGTTCTAAATTCAAATGCATAGTTAGCAGCAGATCGATTACAATGTTTTATTTTACATAGCTGGGAATCATGACCAGCCTTAGGATGATCAAACACTTCTTTAAACAAAGTGTGAAACTGGGTTCTGACCTAAGTACTTCACTATTCTGTGAGCATAAAGCAACAGCCCAATCCTTGGGCTTCCCAGTAAGCAGAGAAATCACAAAATTAATTCTATCAACTTCTGAATGAAAAAATCTAATGCATCAAAAATCCCATCATACCTTTCTGGTAGAGTGATGATAACTGGCAGGGATACAAGGGTTGTTTTTTTAGCTGTACATGAAGTTGTCAGCCCAGCGGCGCCGCAGTCCGCGGTCCACAGGCTCCTTGGGACTTTTAAGTCGATGTTGGGTTGATTTCAATGTTCATGTACTTTCTGTTCCTCCCGTTGGTTTTCTCACCAAGGACTTTTATGTTGACAGCGGTCGAAGTAAGACGCCATTTTTTCTGTTTAGTTCTGATTCGTTTTACCTGAGAGCTGGAGCACAAAGGATGTACAAACGCAGACGCCTCGTCGCCGAGAATTACTCTTGCGATGTCAAGCTTTAAGGTTGGCTTCACGTCCATGAGACTTCTAGGAGAGTCTACGGGTTTCGGTAGTGTATGCTCTATCGGAGCGGTTTCACGTTCAGAAGGAGTTCGCTGTCTGGGTCACCGGTTGGTCGCCACTGGGATTTGGCGTCCGGTTCCCTTGCACTCTAGTCAAGTAAGTTTATTAGCGCCTGAAGATGGATGGCACAGCCTACCTGGAGATTTTGGCCAAGAACCTCTGCCCCTCCATCAAGGATCTTATAATGGGTCGTCATTTCATCTTTCAACAAGACAACGACCCCAAGCACAGCCAAGAAAACTAAGGTCTGGTTCAAGAGGGAAAACATCAAGGTGTTGCAGTGGCCTAGTCAGTCTCCTGACCTTAACCCAATTGAAAACTTGTGGAAGGAGCTCAAGTTTAAAGTCCACATAAGACACCCAAAGAACCTAAATAACTTGGAGAAGATCTGCATGGAGGAGTGTGCCAAGATTACTCCAGAGACCTGTGCCGGTCTGATCAGGTCTTATTAATACGATTAATAGCTGTACAAACAAGGGTTTTTCCACAAAATATTAAACCTAGGGGTTGAATAATAATTCACCCACATTTTTATGTTTAAAATGTATTATAATTTAACTGAGCAACAAATATTTTTTGTTTGTAATATTTATGCATCTATTAATAAAGGCTGCTCTTGTTCAAAGTTTGAAGGCTGTAACTTATTTGCAACTTGTTATATTTGCAAAATCTGCAGGGGGTTGAATACTACTTGGAGGCACTGCACGTTCTAATATATATTGTATTATACTTATTCTGTTTCTCTCTTTTTTTTATAGTGATATTTATATGATTGTTGGTAAATGGAGAAACTGCAAAGTAAGAATGTTATTGTATAGTGTACCTGCTTGATTCTGCTGTGCAATAAACAAGACAAATTCTTGAATTATACTGCACCATTAATTATTTCATGTGTACACTGCTGTGGTTGCACAATATTTAATCTGTATAGTGTTGCACACTGCTATTCTGTGAATAACACTGTAAAGCACACTGTATACATTTTCTTTAGAATGTCTTTAGAATCATTTTATGCAATTGGTGCACTAGTGTGAGTAAAAAAGGATACAGAGTGGATATTGGATAAAGAATGAAATTGAAGAAGAGACATGAATAATATACACATGCAAAGTATCGATTACAGATTGCATAAAAGGGATCCCTAAACTTGAAATACAACTGTTTTGCCCTAGTTCTTATTATAGGTTTGTTTTTTTATGTAGTGTGATATCACATTACTTATGCCCAGGGCTGTGAGAACAGCTTATAAAATGGTGAAAAAAACCCAAACTTTTGTCTCCATTTGTCAAGTACCAACTAATGTGTAGACATTTATCTAACTGCATTTGATCTGCCTATATAAACCACCCAGCTAAGGATCAGAAGATGATATGCAGCAGACTGGAGAAAAATAATGCACTTGAGTAATTTGAGTGTAGTTTCACAACATCTTCACACAAACACTGATTGCATAATTCTGCATTAATGGCCTCTATAGCATTCAGCCAACATGAAGCCACACTCAGCAGAGAAAGTCTCCAATATTACGGCCAGTCTGCTACAACACTATATAATTTATAAGTGAACACATAGGGGAATGTGGCCTGGGGGAATGGCTATACACTGATGGTTATTGAAGGGGGAAAGGCACACTCAGTATACAAATAGGTGGTGCCAGGACCCAATTGAAAAACTAATACATTAGTTTATTTTAATATAATTAAATACTTGTGCTGAAATAGGACGTTATATAAGTTGATTTAACTCTTTAAAATGATCACAAATTGTCACTAACTCAAAACTAGCATGTGGTATATATCCAGATTTATGTACAACAGACATTTATTTTGGGTAAAAACAACTTTTAGGATTAGGGCCTTGTGGGCTATGGTGGCCCAGGGAAAAGTGTGTAGTCTGACCAGAGCCAAGTAATTGGCCACGGAAAGATTAGCAATGGATGGTCAAAAGGTTCTACAGGTTATCCCTGGGCCGAGGCAAGGGAGGAGTCAATAAAGCTTTACATGGCCCCAAAATCCACATATGCCCAGAGTTTGATTTGCTTATGGGAGCTCTAGAAAAAAGGTTCTCCTGACTGGGAAAGGCCCTTGCATTTGCCATAGAATGTGAGTCGTTTCTGCCTTTCCCCCCCATAACCTCTTTTCTCCCTTCCATAGTAGTATAGTGGTAACACACCCCCTCTCATTCTGTGGGTTGCTGGTTCAAACCTGGCTCCAGCAACTTTCTAACAGTTAAACACAAAAGCATTCTGTTTTTAATGTGCGTGTTGGTTTAGGCAAATGGTCACCTGAACAACATTCGGGTAGGTGAGCACCTCCCACTAGAATGTCTAGTGCATAGCAAACTTGGAGTGCACATGGTTTAAAAAAAATATTTGGCGGTTCAAGTACAATTTCAATATTGTGGAGAAAGAAATGTCATCTTTCTTATTCTAGTCAATGTGTCTGTGAATTTTAAATTTATGTGAAAAATATGCCAAAATTACTGCATCAAAATGTACATCTTAACAGACCAAAAATTATTTAGGATCATTTGATTTGTTTATTTATAAGTTTTTGAATATTTTATGTGGCTTATTCTTTTTTATTTCAGAAGAGCTACAATTTTTACAGCAAATGGGCTTAAATGATTGGCTTTTTGGTGCACCAAAAGATGTTAAAATTATGTAACTCTAATCTTCTATGCTTCTACAATTAAATTCGTTATTTATAATGTTTTATTACATTGCATACCACTTTCATTTTCTAAAATGATTTAATTACAGACATTTTTGTTGTAGCTTTAATGTTTTTAGTGTGAAAACAGAGTAATTCTTGAAGACCCTGACTGAAATATTTGACCTGATATAAGCATCCTAAAAGCTTTTCTAAACCACTTGTAGAAGAAAGCATACACAATAGGGTTACAGGTTGAATTCATAAGTCCAATCCAAGCAAGCATATCAAAAAATATTGGAGGAATTGAGTAGCCAGTAAAAGGATTGAGGATGTTGCAGATAAAGAACGGCATCCAAAGTGACAGGAATACACCCAAAATCACAGCCAGAGTTTTTGTGGCTTTTCTCTCTTCTTTGCTTATTACTGTCTGTGTATTTTTACATTTTGAGTCCTGGATAGACTTTGCTTGCTTTTGTGCAACACGGAATATCTTTATATATATACTGAGCATCACAACACCTGGGAAATAGAAGGAAAGGACAGAGGAAGCAGTGCTCGATGCCATGCTTTGAAACAACACACAACCTCCTTCACATGCAACATTCTCATAATAAAACTCTTCAATACCCAGAATGTTAATCTCCAGAAATATTATTCCAAACCCAACTGCCGTGGATACACTCCAGCAGATGACAATCATGATTACTGTGACAAAGGAGGTGATTTTATGGTGATACAGCAGGGGGTGACACACAGCATAGTATCTGTCAATGGAAATGAAGGACAGATTTAAAATTGAAGCAGTGCACAGCATGATACCACTGCTGTTGTATATTTTGCAAAATAAAGTGCCCAAATACCAGCAAGTCTCTACAGACTGTACCATACAAGGAGGCATATAAAGCGCACCCAACAGCAGATCAGTCACTGCCAGAGACAGAACAAGGTAGTTAGTTGGCATGTGCAGCTGCTTAAAATGAAGAATAGTTATGATGACAAAAAGGTTTCCCAATACTGTTAAAATCACTACTGCGCTGAAGAACAAGTAAAGTGGCACCCTCAAAAACAGCGGATATGCATTCTTTGGACATGATCTGTTTAAAAATTCATAGCAAAGAGGAGTGATGTCCGTAATCTGTGCTTGGCTTGAATTCATTCTGAAGTCCAGCTGTTTTTGTTTTTTTTTCCTGTAAAGCAACCAACAAATATATATAACACATAAATATATATAAATAAAAATAAATATTCAAATATATATATATATATATATATATATATATATATATACAAAGAAATTAAAAACTGTCCATTTAAATGCAATGCTTTTTTCTTTTCTTTTTTTAACACATCTTCACAGTGCATATTGAGCTTGAATAGTTACAACAGTACTGAAAGTATATTTTGTGTATAATTTTGTGTTCCACATTGATTCAGAAGAATTTGCAAGAATGTTTCATGTAAAGCCCTCTATTAAATCTTACCTTTATTTCAACAGTGGAAGAAAAGTGCAAGTGGTCCAGATTTATATGTTTCCAATGCTGCCAAAAAAAAATACCCCTTGAAATCACGTGGTTATGGTTATCCCAGGGTAATACTCCTGGAAAACATTACTATATTTAAAATTATACAAATAACAGATCTTTTATAGTCCTTTTCACAAGTCTGAAAAGCAATTTTCCTCATCAAGAAATACATGATTACTCTGTTAACAATCATCGAAATAATCAGTAGACATTTCTACTTCAGATACAAAAATGTCTTAATATTGCTCTACTTTCATTATTCTTTTTGCAACTGAAATAACATATACAATGTTTATTGCAGTCACTAGTAATGTGTGCTGAATCAACCAAAAAGCACATTTAACCCTGTTATATTTAGCAAGCTGAGCAATAAATGTATAAATGTGCAAGGGTGATTGTATTTGTATTTTGTATTTTTGTAACATTAAAGGACAATTCGAGTGCAAAACTTTTGTACACACTTGCAAATTTATATACAATCATCATGCTGACTGTCTGTCATGGCAATACCGATCTTTCTTACAATATATTTTTACACTCAGGCCATCACCTTCATCAACAGCTGATCACCATCATTAGCTATAGGCCATTGATATTACTGATTAACTATTATTATTCTTATTGTCAAATTACTGCATTACTGCACCATTATTAATTCCACACGTGTATGTTGCACTCTTAAAACCAACCTGACTCTGTGTGCTTTTATTTTACGCAACTGCAGTGTTGAAGTTTTTACACGAAGCAATTACAGAACATGTTACAGAGACGTTCACTCAGCATCGCTAGTAGCACACTCTCTCTTTGTGTGTATATCTATATGCTGCACGTATTCTGCTGATGTCATCAGTAAACTATGACCTTGACATGTAAAAGAAACACAGATACTGTAAAAAAAGATCAAAATACAATTACATCAAAGTGTACTTCTCGATGACAACTTAAATTTGTTTCAGTTAAATAAAAAAAGTAAATAAATAATTGTGCAGTTATTTCCAAGTTCAAACTCTCCCACTAAAAAATGTTGTAAAACATTTTCTTTTCTACTCTTTTAACATTAGTAAATCAACAATAGAACAATAGAACATTTGTGGGAAGGTGAAAACATGAGTAAGTATTTCCACAAACATTACACATTACAGAATAGTTGGCATGGCAACAGTACAAGACTAAATGTCCATAGTCCATTTATACTGATGGGTAAATAGTCCATAGAAGTATTGGGCCCCCAACCTTCACAAAGAGACAAGGAAAATACCATGTACACATTATATGTGTCTACATATTATAAAGCCATGCATTCAAAAATACTATACTGTGAGTACACGCAATCATTTAAACTCCAAATTGTTGAGCTAGTAACCTCTCATAGAAATTCAATCACCTGTTTCTACATTCGGTCATGTGTTAGAGACTTCTGAGGACCTTTAAATTCTGCCTTTTAAGTCTTCCGCTGTTGAAAAGTTGTCTGGCCTAGCTGATCATAGGTGTAGATACGTCTAGGCTGTCTGGCTCTCTTCGGCTTGTCTCTATGTTTCTTCATTACTCTCAAGTTCAAAAGCGGATGCTTTGGTCTTTTCCACAATACCATAACTCTTCTACACCTGCTCCTCTTCAGGGTGTTCCTCAGGCATGTTCGAATATCTGCTCAGGTTCCGCCCTGACTGTTTTACCCCTTAGACAAAATTTCTCTGCGTCTGCAATGAGGGTTTGATCAGCACATTTCACTGTTGTCCAGAACTGATACTCCTCTTCACTGGAACTGTCCGAGCCTGTCAGGTAAGTGTCACGTTAGGCTTTGTAATTACTTCTTGCTGTTTGTTTTGTTTGTTTTTTGTTCTTTTTCTCTATCAGGTTGAGTTCATGAACCTCAGGCTCTTGTACCAGGTAAGGGCATGGTAGGAGTAGGTTTTGATGTGACACACGTCTCCTCCCTGTTCCTTGCAATGGTTCAACCACATATACTGGGCTATCTAGACCCTTTCTTTCATGTTTTCCCAGTGCCTCCTCTGGGTGTGAGATTCCTCACCAAGACATGGTCACCTGGCTCAAGGACAGAGCTCCATATGCGCTGGTTGTAGTTGTTCTGTCCTCTCCTTGCACTTTTCTTCATATTCTGCATTGCGATAGCATAGGCTTCCTGCATAACCTCTTGCCACTTCTTTGCATAGTCAGTATGTGACTGGTTTCTTCCTTCACCTTTCTTCTGAAACATAAGATCAATGGGCAAGGTTGGCTCACGACCAAAAAGGAGAAAGTATGGAGAGAATCCTGTTGCTTCGTGCACAGTTGCATTATAGGCATGGAATACCTTGTTTAGGTGCTCTTTCCACCTCAACTTTGACTCTTCCAGTGTACGCAACATACCCAGGATAGTTCTATTGAAGCGCTCTGCAGGATAACCTTAAGGGTGATACAGGGAAGTGTGTGAATGACGAATGCCACAACAGTCCTGGAGCTTGCAGAAAAGGATATTTTCAAACTCTTTCCCCTGATCGTGGTGTATCTTGAATGGAAAACCAAAACGCACAATAAAGTCATCAAAGGGTTTTTTGGCTGCAGTTTTCCCAGACTTGTCTTTCATTGCATATGCTTGTGCAAACTTTGTAAAATGATCTACAACAACAAGTATATACTCTTCCCCTCCCTTACGTTTATCCACATGCAAGTAGTCAGTGGAGATCATCTCAAATGGTGCAGAGGTCTCAATGCTCTGTATAGGCATTCTTGTTATCTTTTTTTTTTAGGCAGCGACACACTCGAGTTATGTAATGTTCCATTTCCTGTTATGTGGGACTCAAGAATAACCATTTGTTTTCTCATTGTTGTCTCCCTCCTGAGAATACCATCTTCATCTACTTGCAGACGAGGCCACTCTCTGAGAAGCGCTCTGACACCTTTAGTTTCCGCCAACTTAGCTTTGTAGTTCACATGGTCGCAGGTTCTTTTCAGAGCCAAGACTCTGCTTATGGTCAAGTCTGCATTTTGGGCAGCTTTGATGTCTTCCACACTCAGAGGCTGAATTGGTTGCAAGATATACTTCTCCGGCACTGCATCTACATTGAAATCCAGTTATTTTCCCGTTTTCTCTCCCTCCAGAGCTTTTCTAATGCACTCAATGGCTTCCTGTGGACACTCCTCCGTACGTTCCTGCAGGATCTCTTCAATGGATTGTGGTCTACATGACAAGGAATCTGCATCTCTATTCACTGGTCCAGGCCTGTACTTGAGGGTAAACCTATAATTCGCAAACTCTGCCACCCAGCAGTGTGCAGCTGCGCTAAGTTTTGCCGATTTAGTGACGTATGTCAGAGGGTTATTGCCACTGAATGCAGTGAAATGAGGTGCATGAAACAGATAGTCACGAAAACGTTCTGTTATTGCCCATTTCAGCACCAGGAATTCTAATTTGCCAAAATGTAACTTGTAATTCTTTTCTGCCATGGTTAATGTTCTTGATCCATACCCTATGACTCTAAGAACACCCTCTTGGTGCTGGTACAAAACTGCACTTAAGCCCTCTTCTGACGCATCCACGAGGAGCACAAAAGGTTTCTCTAAATCTGGATATGCCATCACTGGGTTGGTTTGTGAGTCACTGTCCACTGGACTGAATGAGATGGTGGCAACTGGGCACTTTTTGGTTTTTGGTTCATACACTTTTTGTATGTACACATACAGCTCATACAGAGGCTTGGCTATCCTGGAGAAATCTGCTATATAAGATCTGTAATATCCAAGGAAACCCATCAACTTTCTCACCTCTTGCACAGTGGTTGGTGTCTCATGCTTTAGTACTTGAACTGCTTTTACTTCCTTTGGATTCATTCTGTACCCTTCTGCTGAGATTATTTGACCCACATAACAGACCTCATTTTTGAAGAAGTCACATTTCTTCAGCCTCAGTTTTATACCACACTCTTTTTGTCGTTTCAGCACCTGCTGCACATTTTGGATGTGCCACTCAAATATAGGGCTAAATACCAGGATGTCATCCAGGTACGATACACAGACTTCATCTCTGAGATGTCCAAGGCATCCCTCCATGTAACTCTGAAAATTCAGTAGCCTGTAGTCTACGCATAAGCATAGGCTCCCATCTTTTTTTCTGACACATACTACCGGCAAGGAATACGACAAACAGGATTTCTGGATTCAGCCTTGATGAAGTAAGTCTTGCATGTGTGTTTTCACTTCTTGGTAGAGGTGTCTGGGGATTGCATTGTATGTCATTTGTACCAGCACATTGTCTTTTAATTGAATGTCAATCTCCAAGTCTTCAATGCACCCTGTATCCCATATATCCCTGGCAAAAACATCACATTCTTCTCTTAACATCTGCTGTACCTACTGCTGCAGGTCTTCCAACAAATGGCTCAAATCCAAAGGTGAGTCCCAGGGTTCACCTTGTGACTCTGTACTAGGATGCCGTTTGAGCAAGGTTACACTTCTTTCTGATGTTTGGGATTTCTGGCCCTCCATAGGTCTTTCCTGCAATGGGTAGATGGCATTAACACTGTACAACCAACCAAGTGTGGTATGACCGCACAACGTGATGTCATTGTCAGTCATGTTTTTGACTGTCACAGCTATTTTACCATTCTCCTCCAAAGGGAGCTGAATTAACTGTTCTCTGATCACCAGACCTGATGACTATGGAGCCTCAGGGTAAGGTTGCAGCAATACATGTGAGGCACTAAATGTTTATCCATTATTTAGCAACCCACATTGCACGGTTATCACTTTGTTCTTAGGGATGGTTACTTGTCTGCTCACTCTAGCTATATGGGATTGGCTTTCAGGCTTTTTTTCTTTAAAACAGATAAAACAGCTCGCCATTCTAAATCCCACCACTAATGTGGAGCACCATTTTATCACCATGCGACCTAAAGGAACACAGTCTCTAGGTGTGTTCATCAGTGCTAATTCTTCAATCACATTGAAACCAATAACGGGGCATTCAGTGTCACTGCTAGCAACCAGAATTGGAACCCAGACAGGCTTGTCACTCATTCCAGCCACAGTTCAGAATCAGAATCAGAATCTCTTTATTTCACCAAGTATGTTACACATACAATGAATTTGTCTTGGTGAGAGCAACACGTATGACAAGTAACAAAAAACACAGAACACAGTCTTAAACTAAAGGAAAATGACACTAAACAATAAATAGGGTAGGGGATAAATTAAAAAAGTAAAAAGTACTAAAGGTAATAAAGAGCTGAAAATATATTTACAGAAAGAACATCTGTACAGGTGTGCAAATAGTCATAGTGCAAATAGGCAGAAATAGGCAAAATAGCTGTTCAGT
Organism: Salminus brasiliensis; assembly: GCF_030463535.1. Taxonomy (NCBI): domain Eukaryota; kingdom Metazoa; phylum Chordata; class Actinopteri; order Characiformes; family Bryconidae; genus Salminus; species Salminus brasiliensis. The sequence continues at coordinate 30,247,724 of NC_132878.1, forward strand.
TGTATGTTTTGAGGTTTACAATGGGAGGTGTCCACTGTGGTTGAGGAGCGCTACAGCTCTGGGGAAGAAGCTGTTAGCATGACGTGTTGTGCTGGTTTTGATGGACCGCAGTCTTCTACCCGAGGGGAGTGTCTGGAAGAGGAGGTGTCCAGGATGTGAGGGGTCAGATGTAATCTTGCCAGCCCACTTCCTCACCCTGCTGGAGTAGATCTGCTGAAGTGATGGCAGGTTACATCCGATGATCCTCTCTGCTGTCCTGATGATGCGCTGGAGTTTGGAGGTGGAGGGGGGTGATGGGGGGTAGACAGTCTGATTGTCTTTTGTGAGTTCAAATTTGCAGTAGAACTCATTCAGGTCATTCGTGAGGTGTCGGCCGTTCAGGAGGAGGGGGGTCTTTCTCACCTTGTGACCAGTAAGAAGCTGAAGGCCTTTCCAGGCTGAAGATGGGTCGTTAGCAGTGATGTGTCTGTTCAGCTGCTCTGAGTACTTGCTCTTCGCAGCTCTAATCCCTTTCTCCAGTCTGTATTTGGCCTTCTTAAAGACAGTTCTATCTCGACTCCTGAACGCTTCCTCCTTTTCCCTCCGAAGCTGTTTGAGTTCAGCAGTAAACCAGGGTTTGTTGTTACTGTATCTCACCTGTGATTTAGTTGAGATACAGCTGTCTTCACAGAAACTGATGTATGACGTCACAGTGTCTGTGTATTCGTCCAGTCCGTCTGTCGCCTCCTCAAACACAGCCCAGTCTGTGGATTCAAAGCAGCCCTGCAGCTTCTCAATGTGTCCACTGGTCCACCTCTTCACTGTTGTGATGACCGGCTTGTTGGTTTTGAGTTTCTGCCGGTATGTTGGAATGAGGTGAACGAGGCTGTGATCGGAGAGCCCGACAGCTGCGCGCGTGACCGCGCGATAGGCATTCTTGATACAGGTGTAGCACTTGTCCAGTGTGTTGCCTCCTCGTGTTGGACACATGATGTGTTGTCTGTATCTGGACATCTCCTTCGTGAGGTTTGCACTGTTAAAATCCCCCAGAATGATGAGGAGTGAGTTCGGGAACTCCCGCTCCACCTTCGTGATCTGTTCCGCCAGCTATTTCAGCGCGTCGCTCGTGCACGCGCTTGGCGCAATGTAGGTGCCGGCTAGGATGAACGAGCTGAACTCTCTGGGCGAGTAGAACGGCCTACAGGTTATGAACAGAGATTCCAGATGAGGGGAGCAGGATTTTAACAGTACCGTAGTGTCTCTACACCAGCGCTCCTTGATGTAGAAGCAGATTCCTCCTCCTCTGCTCTTGCCGCTGCTCTCCGCGTCTCTGTCCGCTCTGTGCAGCCCGGGAGGTGCAGCGCGCTGTCCGGGGTCAGCTCGGACAGCCAGGTCTCCGTGAAGCAGAGCGCAGAAGCAGCGGAGAAGTCCTTGTTGGTTTGGTTGATCAGAAGTAGTTCCTCAGTTTTGTTGCTGAGAGATCGGAGGTTGGAGAGGAATAATGACGGTAGGGGTGTACGAGCCCCGCGCTGCCTCAGACGCACGAGCGCGTGCTTCTCCACAGTCTCCTGGCGAGGCCGAGCGCAGCCAGCGCGGCTGTGGTGAGGATCTCCGCACAAACTGAAGGTTCTTGAACAAATTCTGGGATGTTTTCAGGGGAAATGTTGTTCCTGAAGCTCAGTAGTTGTTCCCTGCTCCAACTAACTGAGTTTGACGTACAATAGACAACATTAACAAACAAAAACAAACACCACACGGAGGAGCTCGTCACCGTGGCTGCCATCCTCGGCGCCATCTTGAATTCTTGTTACTGCCGTTAGAGTGGAGAGATTTTTTGTTGTTCATTTAATTCACTGGGTGCATTACCACTTTCGTGCACATGGCAAAATAGGAATAGTTGAGGTTGAAATCTATCACTATCCTCAGTTTTCTCTTTCAATTTTATCAATTTTGTCGTTTAACTGCAGCAATAGAGACATCCCCTCATCCTCTCGTGAAGTAACATCTCCCCCTTTGTCATGACTGGCTAGGTTGTGGATGAACACTCGCAAACAACTAAAATGGGTAAACACAAGAAAACACAGCAAAGTACAGGGACTAATGAACAACCAAAACACAAACTTGAGAACAGAACGTGGAAAACACAAAACACACACCTGAGGCTGGTGGAAACCTAGGGAGCTAAGCTTGAATGGGGAAACTTAAAAGGGAGGTAAACTAAGTACATAAACTACTGGCCATGCCAGCGGAAAGACAGGGGATAACAGCACTCGTCAGGCTCAACAGAACTTACTTGACGTGAATGCGGAGCTGTGAAATCAGTTGCTGAACCCAGGAGGCGACCCATGAACAAACCAGAGCATCAGTATGCTCTTGAACGGTAATAGCCGAGTAGAACACTGAAACGTGTAGGACTCCTATGGACATTCTCGTGAATCTTTAACGAGACACTTGACTCAGTAGAAAACTGGAAACGTGAAGGACTCCTACAGACATCCTTGTGGATCTCTAACTAGACGCTTGACAAAGGATACCAAGCACAGACGCCAACACACCAGGTTGGCCCAGGACAGTAAGTTCTCGGCAATGAGACAGTTCACATTCGCTCCCTAAATACCTCCGCCTCAGGTGACACAAATCAATGAAACAAAGAACACAAATGAAACACACATGAGGCTAACTAATACATGAACTGAAACGAGAAACATGGCTGTCAAAATAAGTGTCCGTGATCAGTGATGTGAACCTTGACCTGGAACTGGAAGTCCGTGAACATGGGCATGAACACAATGTCAACTTTAAAAGCCCTTGAAGCCTGCGGACCACGGCTTGGGACTGCCCCCAGGGATGGCGCGGCGACGCGGACATGACAGTACACCCCCAAGGCGGCCGGGTTGGTCCCCGGTCAGCAACCTGTGGAGCATGAACAGCCACCGAGGAACCCGCCAACCAGGTGCGCCGGGACGTGACTGCCGAAGACACGAGGGTGCAGCACCAGCGGAGAGGCGACCATCACAGGGGCTTTTACTTGGGCTACGCCCTGGAAAACAAAGAAAGCAGGACATGACTGGGGTGAAAACGTGAACATGAACATGCCATGACCATGAAAACAAAAAACCAAAATGGCTTAAATAGTCGTGAGTCTAGGAGTCCGCAGCTTGAGTCCGCTGCTGCCTACCCGGGGGGGCGGTGATGGTCGGTACCCCAGGTAGGCGCAATCCTAGGGGCCGCAGGCTCTGGAACTGACGCAGTGGCCGTCTTCGTCATTGTTCCGGACGTGGAGGGCGCCATAGCCGTCACAGGGACCAACGCGAAGGGCGCCATCGAGCAGGGGGCAGGGGCGACAAGCACCGCCATTGCTGGACCTTAGACAGCCAGCACCGCTTGCCTTGGGGCAGTCGCGCTGGGCAATGCTGTGACTAGAGCAGGGGCCGCGGGGACCACCGTGAGTGGAGCAGGGGCCGCGGTTGCCGGCGTGACTGGAGCAGGGGCCGCGAGCGTCACCGCAACTTGAGCCAGGACCACGGGTGCAGCTGTCACTGGAGCTGAAGTGAACGTGGCATGGCTAGGGAACGTGGCATGGCTAGGAGCTATGGGTACGGTCAGCCCTTCTCCACCAGCTGGGGGTAGGGCGACCTGAGAGCTGGTCGAGCCTGATGGAGAACGCTATGAGCTCATCCAGCTCAAGCAACTCACCTCGGCACGCCAATTTATGTTGCAAACCGGGGGCCAGCCTGTTGCAGAACATGGCGACAAGTGAGGCATGACTCCACCCACTATGCACTGCATCAGGCAACCAGTGGTCTCAGACACACTCTGCAGAGTGTGGTGCTGCTGCCCCAAGACTTGTCCTTGGACGCGAACAGCCTGATTCAAGGCATCCATCCCCGCTGTTCGGGGGTATTCGGCCAAGAATTCTGTCATGACTGGCTAGGTTGTGACTAGGCGGGATGAACATTTGCAAGGGATGGCTCGATGCAAGAGTGCTTTAATATGCAACTAAAACAGAAAATGCCGCAAAGTACAGGGACTAATGAACAACCAAAACACAAACGTGACAACAGAACGTGGGAAACACAAAACACACACCTTAGGCTAGTGGAAACCTAGGGAGCTAAGCTTGAACAGGGAAACTTAACAGGGAGGTAAAAGTACATAAACTACTGGCTTGCCAGTGGTAAGACGGGGAATAACAAACAGCGTTTGTTTGACAGCTCGTCAGGCGCAAGTTGACGTGTGAGTTAGTTGACGTGAATACGGAGCTGTGAGATCAGTCGCTAAACCCAGGGGCTGACCCACAAACAAACAAACATGGTGTGGATGTGTGTTGGCCAAAGTTCAACCAGTCAGAGTGTGGGGAAGAGGTAGTGTGTTGGCTCATAGATAGAAACTGTTTGTGAGTCTTTTGTTCTGGACTACTGAAGCATCTGTCTAATTCTAGAAGTGTGACTGTGTGGGGTGTGTTGTTGTCCCTGGTGTATTGGATATTCGGCAGTGATGAAAAGGCTGCATCAGGAGGCTGGAGTAAAATTCTTAAAGAGAATTTTGGCAGGCATAGCCTAGCCTTCTTGGAAAGTACAGTCACTGCTGGGACTTGGTCTTGTCCGCATTAACGGACAGATTGTTGTCATGACACTAGACCACCATATCTGCAACATGTGCTTTCGTCCTCACCAGTTATCAGTCCAATGACTGCATATCATCTGCAAAGTTTATGGTTCTGAGAGGCCCCACTATCATATATAATAAATGTCCAGCAAGGGGCTCAGCACACAGCACCTGTGCTTACAGTTCTTGTGCTGGATATGTGTTTGCCAGTTGACTGACTGTCTTGTGTACAGCAGAGACTTGGAGTGGAACCAATTTAAAGGACATCTACTCCCTTTATGGTTTATAGTTTTTTAAATTATATATATATATATATATATATATATATATATATATATATATATATATATATATATATATATATATATATTTAGTGTTATCTGTTTTCCGTTGTCTTGCTTGAGTTAGTGTCCATGTTTAATATACATTTTAAGCACGTTTGACTTCATGGTTTACATGAGGTGGACTATTTCAAACTACATTAGTCTACAAAATTGATAGAGCACAACATTTGTGTACATTTTTAAAATGCTTGGTCAGTTCAATCTAAAAATGTACCTCATGACATAACAAGCAGTTTAAATTTAACCATAACATTTGTATAAAAACTTTGATTAAAGCAAAGGAATAAAAACCTGTGATGTTTGATATTGTAAGATGTATTTTTGGGGGGGGGGGCTATTGATTGATCAAATCAAGAACTCAGAAAAAAACATGTAAATAGCCAATTGCTACTGTTAATGATATAGTAGCAGGACCAATTTAAAAATAGTTTTGCATGCCATCAAATATTTACCCATGCTATGGTTTGTAGCAAGCTGAAATTGAACCAATGACTTAACATGAAGCTAGTCTCTAGTAAATAAAATATGTATAACGCTCTATGAAACTTACTAAATCAGACTAAAGTATCTCATCAGATTAAACCATTGTTTGGTAATACCAATAATAATAATAATAATAATAATCATAAATAATAATCATAATATTTAATTATCAATGATTAAATTTTCTATTAAATATCAATTATCTATTAATATAATTATTATACATCATCATCCTGACAAATGACACATTTAATACTTTTTCGTTGTGGCATTGTCTCATAGTATTTCAAACACAGGGTCCCCAATTTAACTGGCACTATTAGTTAAAGTGACATACATTGGCTGACTGGTAGATCAAAAATGATTTTAAGAACAGCGTGGACCATCTTTATTTTGTAATAATTGGTTGATAAAATTATCCAGAATGCTTTTCTAAACCACTTATAGAAGAATGCATACACAATAGGGTTGAATGTGGAATTCATATAACCAATCCAAATGAGTGCATCAATCAATACTGGAGGAACTGAGTAACCAATAAAAGGATTGATGACATTGCAAATAAAAAATGGCAACCAAAGTGACAGGAACACCCCCAGAGTTTTAGTGGCTTTTTTCTCTTCTTTGCTTAACATTGATTGTGTATTTTTACATTTTGAGTCCTGAATAGATCTTGCTTGCTTTTGTGCAACACGGAATATTTTCATATATATACTGAGCATTACAACACCTGGCAAGTAGAAGGAAAGAAGAGATGACGCAGTGCTCGACACTGCACTTTGTAACAACACACAAGCTCCCTCACAAACAAAATTCTCATAATAAAACTCCTCAATGCCCAGAATGTTGAGCTCCAGAAATATTATTCCAAACCCAACTGTGATTGAGACACTCCAGCAGATGGAGATCATGATTATTGATACAAAGGGGGTGATTTTACTTTGATACCGGAGGGGCTGACACACCGCATAATATCTGTCAATAGAAATAAAAGACAAATTTAAAATGGAAGCAGTGGACAACATGATAGAAACACTGTTGTATATTTTGCAGAATAAAGTTCCAAAATACCAGCAGGTCTCAACAGATTGTACCAGGCCAGGAGGCATCAAAAAGCCCCCCAGGAGCAAATTAGTTACAGCTAGAGAAAGAACAAGGTAATTAGTTGGCATGTGCAGCTGCTTGAAATGAAGAATGGTTATGATGACAAACATGTTTCCCAATACTGTTAAAATCACCACTAAGCCAAATATGAAGTAAAGAGGCACCCTCAAAAGCAGAGGATAGGCAAGCTTTGGACAAGATCCATTTAAAAATTCATAGTAAAGAGTAGTGGTGTCCACTGCTTGAGCTTGGCTTGAATTCATCCTGAATATATGAATATTTTTTTCCTGTATTTCGGAAAAATGTTTTTACATTTTTCAGCAAATAATGTTTCAAGTAATGTACCCTTAGTCTTCAGAGCTACACAGTGGTCTAGATTTATACTCTCCCAGCACTGCATGTAGTAAAACACTGCCCCTTCAATCACATGTTCACAGTTATCCAATGATAACACTCTTTACTGTTCAACATTGCTGTGCTTGTTTGAAACACATTTTATAGTTCTTAAAAAAAATAGTTCTTTTGAAAAATACCTCCCAACTTTAAGAGATCAAGGGACTACCATGGCACTGCAATAGGTTATGAGTATATATGTTTACAAAGTACTGCTTTTTCATTTATATTTTTAAATTTGAAGTTTTTCATTTTGGATAAAGTGCCTCTTTAAGGTCACTTATTGGTATCAGTTACTGCTCTTTTTATGGCCATTTAAGAGCTTCATCATAGGCGAAGCCTACCCCAAAGAGGTCTTTTACCTGGTTCAGAAACTCTAAAGGAGAAACACAGAAAGATAATATTTTAGGATGCAGTAACAAACCACAAGTGTTATTTAACACTACGTAGTACATGACAGTAGTGATTTAATCACAATAGGTTAAAGAAACCAGTACTTCACTTACAACATACAATCCTTTAGTTGAAGCATTTGAGATCCTTGTGCCGAAATGAGTGTTTATGGCTTAGACCAAAGGTTTTGAGTATGTATGCATGAATTTCAGGGGTGCTCCCTTGCTCACAGAGTAAAGTGAGCTAAGAATATTAAACAAAATCTGAGACTTGTCTTCAGGGCATTTTATAGCACTCGCACCACAGTGATCCAGCTGAGGTAGTCTGGCTACTAGTCCCCATCAGCCCTGATCCAATCGTAGCTATCCAGCTGCGGTGATCAACTTTAGTCATCTACTGAAGTGCTCAGCCAGGAAATTCAGCCACAAATCAAATCACTTTTATTGTCACGTCACATTACACGTAAAGGTGAGTGAAAAACTTGGGTGCATCGTCCCTCACAGCAGTACAAAAAATACAAACTTACAAATTGAAATACTGAATATTTACACATTAACTTATACTATACATATACATACTTTCTATTTACTATATTGCACTAGTAAAAGCAGTTGAATGTGCAGGTTTGATGTAATCTAAATGTTTACATTATTTACAAAAGGCACTGGATGAGTGTGAGTTATAGTATACAGGTATAGGGTGGGTGGGGAAAAGTCTTTGTGGGTGCAGAGCGTGTTTCTATGGGGAGAAGGTGTGATGATACAGATGAGATCCATAGTCCACAAGCTATTGTTCATTCGGCAGCCTAATTGCTTGAGGATAGAAGCTGTCTCTGAACTGTCTTCTGGTCTTCAAGCTTCCAGCTTCAGGCAGCGGCTTGGGTGGGTGGAGTCGTTGATAATCCTCCTAGACTTCCTCAGACAGCAGTTGGTGTATAAATCCAGAGGGTTTGGCAACCCTGATTCTGTGTTGGGCTGGTGCAGTTCCCGTGCCAGGTGGTGACACAGCCCTTCAAAATACTATCCACAGTGCAGGTGTCGTATGTCCTGAGTATGCAGAGGTTCATAACAAATCTCCTGCTGTGCCTTCTTCACCACCCGCTTGGTGTATTCTGTCCATGTAAGTTCCTCAGTAATGTGAGCACCAAGATAACTGAAGCTGCTGACCCTCTCCACAGTGGTCATATTGATGGAGATAGGGGTGTGCACTCTCTCCTATTTCCTGAAGTCCACTACCAGCTCTTTGGTCTTACTGATGTTAAGAGAAAGGTTGGTTTCCTGGCACCATTGTGACAGGAAGCTAACCTCCTCATCATCATCCGAGATCAGGCCCATGATAGTCGTATCATCAGCAAATTTAATCATGACATTGGAGCCGTGTCTGGCTTTGCAGTCATATGTGTAAAGGGAGTACAGGAGCGGGCTGAGTACACATTCCTGGGGGGCTCCGATGTTGGGATCCAGCTGCAAAAAGAGCTGTTCAGACCCAGATCCTGAAACTTGGTGTTAAGCCTTGGTGGAATGATGATATTGAATGCTAAACTGTAGTCCACAAACAGCATTCTCACATACGTGTTTTTTTTTTTGTTGTGTGTAAACCTGTATGCAAATTTCAGTGGATCCAGGGTGGCAGGTAATGAGAGGCATATGACATCTCTAACCAGCCTCTCAAAGCTCCTGCTTTTGATAGGGGTTAAAGCCACCGGGCACCAGTCATTTAAGCAGGTAAGGCTGGCTGTCTTTGGAACAATGGTGACCAGTTTAAAGCATGCTGGTACGACTGAGAGAGCGAGAGAGGTGTTCTGCAAAAACTCCAGCAAGCTGACTGGTGCATGCTTTAAGAGCTCTGCTGGGTATGGCATCTGGGCCAGCAGATTTACACGTTGACGTATGTAAAGGATCTTCAAAGACAGAGGGTGGGTGGGACTCAGCAGTGGATGGTGCTTTCGCCTTAAAATGGTGGTTTGCCTTGAAAACGAGCATAAAACCAGTTTGGCTTGTCTTTAGTGTGACACTGGTGTTATAGCTGGCTATTTTATAGTCCTCCGTATTTCAAATCTGAAAGCAGCGCTGTGTGTGTTCAGAGCTATGCAAACCTCGCAGTTAAGCCATGGCTTCTGACTGGGGTAAACACAATCTTTGTGGGCACAACATTCTCTATGCACTTCTCTATGAATCCAGTGACTGAGTCTGCATACTCACCAATGTTGTTTGACGAATCAAGAAACATCTCCCTGTCCACGTCATCAAAACAGTCCTGAAGCATAAAAGTCTGATTGGTCTGACCAGCAATGAACCACCCTGATGGTGGGTGGCTCCTGTTTGAACTTTTGTCTATAGGTGGGCAGGAGCAGGATTTGCGAAACAGATGTTGAGGGAGGGCTTTGTATGCCCCTCGGAAGGGGGTGTAGCAGTGGTCCAGAGTCTGTGTTTTTTGCATGCTGCACAAGGTGTGCTGAAAGAACTTGAGCTACTTTTCTCAGGTTTGCTTTATTAAAGTCTCTAACAATAATGAATGCAGCCTCTGGGCATGTGGTTTCCTGCTTGTTGCCCAGGGATCCAGCTGCAAGAATTCGGTTGCTGTGATCTGCTGCGGTGTTCAGGCTGCCAGTGCCTAGTAGTCTTGATCTGCCACAGACATCTGGGAACAGTGATATGGGCCTAGGTTAAGCTGGTCTACCAGATCCGCCAGCAGTCATTCTTGTTCAGCTGTCCAGCTGCTGGATCCGTCTGAAGTGATCCGGTCAGATTTGCTTTGCATGGCTTGGCTTTGCTTAATTAGAGAAAACTTAGTGCACCAGGAACTGCCACCAGCAGTTTGCTTAATTTGGGTACACACCTTGAAGATTTAGAGAGCTATTGTTCATTCGGCAGCCTAATTGCTTGAGGATAGAAGCTGTCTCTGAACTGTCTTCTGGTCTTCAAGCTTCCAGCTTAAGGCAGCGGCTTGGGTGGGTGGAGTCGTTGATAATCCTCCTAGACTTCCTCAGACAGCAGTTGGTGTATAACATCTGGCCATTTGTAGGTTTTATAGGCAATAGATGTCCATCTACCGAACAGCTTCATTGAGGAGATGCCTGGCCTAGGTTTACAGATGTAATGGCAGCACTTATCTGAAGTGACTTCCCATAGTAACATCTTGGAGGTGAGCTGCATCTCACTTCTGCAAATGACTTCTGACGAGCATTCACTAAACCACTTGGTAGTCATGGGAAGGCTGTTTGGTAAAATGGAAATAGGTGCACAAAGAGAACCGGTGTGGAACTTGAGACATTTAAAGATCCATTGAGTATTACATTTTCTGTATTAGCGTTTAAGCACTAGCATTTCTTGACAGCCGTGCTTTAGCCTGTATTTCCGTCTTTGAATGATCAGGTACGGTGCGGAACTCCACACCCCAGGTTGCCAGGTATGGAACATGGAAGCAAGCAAGCGATCTGGATTTGCAGAAACAGCATTAGGTGGTACTCTCCCTAAAATGCCTTGACTAGAGGCAGAACTGGGGGCTGGACAGAAGGCTGTACATAAGACTGGACATGGGGCCAAACATTGGACAGAAACTTGGACTGGACATGAGACATGACAGGAGACTGAACAGGACTGGACAGAGGAACCGGAACCAAGGCAGTGATGGGGACAGGAACAAACAAACACAGTGACAGGGATGTACACCAAAACCAAAACAGGGACAGACATAGGGACAAACATAGCATTAGGCCCAGGACTGGCAAAAGCCTGGGGTGGAGTCTGAGGGGCCAACCTGGCCTAAGAGTCAGCCTAGACACAGACCTGGGGGCCAACACTACAACAGAAGTGGCCTGAACCGCCGGCACAAAGTCAGAGGCGAATGACCTGGAAGCAGACACTGGAGCAGCCGACCTGGGAGCCGCTGGCACTTGAGTAGAAGCAGCAGGCACTGCTGGCACTAGAGTAGAAGTGGCAGGCACCACTGTCACTGGAACAGAGGCAGCAGGCACTGCTGGCACAGTCACTGGAAAAGAGAGTTCCAACAGAGCGTTCACAGGATCAGAAGCAACAGGCACCACTGTCACAGAAGCAGTGGGCACTGCCATCGCAGGAGCAGTGGGCGTCTCCATCACAGGAGCGCAAGGCACCATCATCACAGGAGCAGGAGCGCCGGGCATCACCGACACAGGAGCAGCTGGCACTGCTAGCCTTGGGGTAAGTGCATGTGCCACTGCTGAAAGAGGAGCTGGCGGCCTGAGCACTGGCAGCCTGGGCATAAACACTGGAGCCCGGGCCTTGGAAGTAGACACAAGGTGTACCGCCTAAATTTTCCCCACCCCTTGATGGGATATCCATCGCTGAGGAGGAGACCTAGGGGCTTTGCCTTCGCCAGTTCCTACGGCCTGTAGTAGCAGAGGACTCCTTTATCTCCCAAGCATAGCAAACAGGTGGAAACAGGTGGTCCGCCAGAACACGAAACAAGCGAAAGGATTTCCTGCTACGTCCATTTTGAGGTCTGGTCTTCTGTTATGGTGTGTAGAGCTTGGAGGCAGAGGCGGACGTAAATGACAAAACTAAAACAAACAAACAAACCACAAAGAGATTCAAACAAGGAAACAAACCAACACTGGGACTGACAAAGACAAGGGAAGGTTGAAACAATGGGGTACTTGTACAGAGAGACAACAAGGAACACCTGGGGGCATGACTACAGAGGAGACACAGGTGGGAACACTAATGAACAGGAAGGGCTTGAACTGACAAGACACAAACAGAGCCATGTGCCTAGGAGCACATGGTGAAAAAACAGCTGCAGACATGACAGACTTACTCACTGAATTAGAAAATAAAACTAGAGAAAGGAGCACAACCACAGATTGCAAGACAACGGCACAGAAGGCAAACTGACTTGGTGAGGGGGTCTGGGAGGGCTGTGCTAGTCTTGCGGAGGGAGCACAGGTTCAGCATGAGAGACAGTGTTCGAGGGAGGGCAGGGCAGGCGTGTTTTTGTGTGATTCAAAAACAGAGCAGGTGAGCACGAAATGTCGGACCAGCAAGTCTGTGCTGGGAAAACATAGCACAAATGCCTCAACAAACGCCAAAGCAAAGGCAAAGACACTAAACAAAAGAAGACGAGGCACATGAGGGCCAGAAAGCCAAATAAAAATGTATACATCACCACAAGCAGCTATTGATCGCCAGAGAGAAAAGCAGCAAAGAGACCAAATTCTTACCTCGGATGATGCCAGACTGCCAACGGCACTAAACCACAGCACTGGTGGGTGTAACAAAAGGCCCAAGTGGGGGAGAGACAGCATGGGCGCAGAGCTGAAGCTGTCAAAAGAGCCGGGGAGAGGAACACCTGAATATGGCGGAGGAGCAGAGCAAGAGGGGCTGGGGAGATTGCACACTGCCAGCAGGCCCGCTTTGGAAGCAGAGCCAAATGCACTTTGACAGCTATAAACCGTGAATCCAGGCCAGCGGGGGCAGGCGAAGGAGCCGGGGAGACGGGGAAGAGACTGAGCCGTGACAAAACGAAACGATTGTGTTTCATTGACATGACGTCACTTCTGAAAGCAGTAAAAAAGCGTTTCTTTTAATACAGGGTGAGGCTGGTGATTGGCTGAAGAACAGTGGCACTAGAGCTTTCATTTCCATGTGCAGTATTATACTGGGTGGTATTATTAACAGTAGTATGGCAGCAGTAGTAAATGTAATAAATGTAAATGTCTACATATAGTTGAGTACAGTTCAATAATGGTGTGTGTGTTGGCCAAAGTTCAACCAGTCAGAGTATGGGTAAGGGGTAGTGTGTTAATGAAGCCGTCCACAAAACTGGTAGAAAGAAAGACTGTAGAAAGAGACTTGCTGCTATAATATCTGTCTGAGTTGAACTTGAAAGGCAATCTGGCGTGGCAGGTTGTGACCCCCCCATGCTCATATGATGGTAATGCCATGTGCCGGAAGTCTGCGGTGGTGGGGTATGCCTATTGCTTCAGTCAGTAATCTCTTGGCTTCTCTGATCAATCTTTGCAGGTCAAATCTGACCCTTTTGTAGTCTTTAGCATTGCATTAGATAAATTCAGGGTTTATGTTTAGGTCTGTGTTTTGGCCTGTGGTGAGGTGCCAGCATTGCAAACAAATGTATCTCAGTTTGGTGTGGAACTGATTAAAGTAAAGTGCAGCTACCCCCTTTATAGGTTAAAGTGTTTATAATTACATAGATTTTTTTTAAATGTCATCTGTTTTACGTTGTCCTGCTTGAGTTAGTGTTTAAAAATGTTTAATGTTTAACATACATTTTAAGCACTTCTGGCTTCCAGGTTTATCTATTTAAAATGACATTAGGCTGCAAAAATGATAGAGCACAACCTTCTAATGAGTAGGAAAACTTTATGTACATTTTTAAAATGTTTGGTCAATTCAATCTGAAAATTTACTTTGTGGGGTAACATACAGCTTAATTGGTCATATTCAGGTTAAATAAAAACTATTAAAGCAAAGAAAAAGCCTGTTTCAGTTGTATTGGGGAGGATAAACATAACATTTTTGTAAAATTTATTTGTTTATATATTTTTTGATCTAATGAAGAATTCAGAACAGGAATGTAAATAGCCAAATACAACTGAAAATGATATAGTAGCAGGACAATTTTTAAATAGTTTTACATGCCATTAAATATCTTAAATATTTAAATCTATTTACCCAGCACATGGTTTGTTGCAAGCAGAAATTGAACCAATGAGTTAACATGAAGGTAAATGAGGTAAATAGAAAATGGATAACTCTAAAATTTACTAAAGCAGACTAAAGTATCTCATCAGATTAATCCATCATTTAATCATCATCATCATCATAATCATCGTCATATTAAAGTATTTCATATTTAATAACATATACTACTATATTTTCTCATATTTAAAATATATTTTATAAAATAGATTAGTGTCAGAGAATAAAGTAGATCAAGTAGGGCCTCATTAACAAGCCTCAGAATGTCTGGACATATCATTAACACTTATTACTTTTCGTTTTAGCATTGTCGCATAACATTTCATACACAGGGTCCATACACACAAGTCACATACATTGGCTCACTGGTAGATCAAAAATGATTTTAAGAACAGCTTGGATCTTTATTTTGTAATAATTTGTTTAATTTGCCTCAGTGTGAAAACAGATTCATTCTTGAAGACCCTGGCTGAAAAATTTGACCGGATAAAATTATCCTAAATGCTTTTCTAAACCACTTATAGAAGAATGCATACACAATAGGGTTGAATGTGGAATTCATATAACCAATCCAAACGAGCGCATCAATTAATACTGGAGGAACTGAGTAACCAATAAAAGGATTGATGACATTGCAAATAAAGAACGGCAACCAAAGTGACAGGAACACCCCCAAAATCACAGCCAGAGTTTTAGTGGCTTTTTTCTCTTCTTTGCTTAACATTAATTGTGTATTTTTACATTTTGAGTCCTGAATAGATCTTGCCTGCTTTTGTGCAACACGGAATATTTTCATGTATATACTGAGCATTACAACACCTGGCAAGTAGAAGGAAAGAAGAGATGATGCAGTGCTTGAGACTGCACTTTGTAACAACACACAAGCTCCCTCACAAACAAAATTCTCATAATAAAACTCCTCAATGCCCAGAATGTTGAGCTCCAGAAATATTATTCCAAACCCAACTGTGATTGAGACACTCCAGCAGATGGAGATCATGATTATTGATACAAAGGGGGTGATTTTACTTTGATACCGGAGGGGCTGACACACCGCATAATATCTGTCAATAGAAATAAAAGACAAATTTAAAATGGAAGCAGTGCACAACATGATAGAAACACTGTTGTATATTTTGCAGAATAAAGTTCCAAAATACCAGCAAGTCTCAACAGATTGTACCAGGCCAGGAGGCATCAAAAAGCCCCCCAGCAGCAAATCAGTCACAGCCAAAGAAAGAACAAGGTAATTAGTTGGCATATGCAACTGCTTGAAATGAAGAATGGTTATGATGACAAACAGGTTTCCCAATACTGTTAAAATCACCACTAAGCCAAAGATGAAGTAAAAAGGCACCCTCAAAAGCAGAGGATAGACAAGCTTTGGACAAGATCCATTTAAAAATTCATAGCAAAGAGCAGTGATGTCCACTGCTTGAGCTTGGCTTGAGTTCATCCTGAAGTCTAACTAGATCATATTTTTTTTTGTAATGCAAAAACAAGAAAGGTTTTACATTTTAATCTAACACATTATCCTTCGTCTTCAAAGCTACACAGTGGTCTAAATTTATACTACCACCACTGCATGTGGTAAAACACTGCCCCTTTAATCACATGTTCACAGTTATCCAATGATAACACTCTTTGCTGTTCAACATTGCTGTGCTTGTTTAAAACAATAATATATAAAAATATTATAAATAATATTTTTTTATTACATAAATAAGTACTTTAACGTGCATCGTAGAAATTACTGTGTAGATGGTTCAGGTTGGACTGGTGCTTAATTTAAGACTGACAGTAGATAAAAATCTTTTCATATGTCTGATAAACTATTATGCTGCAAGGAAATCTGAGCTACTCTTGATAATCATACCTGTAAGCATAGATTTTAATGTCTAGAGATTTTATATTCACAGGCATTAGACTGTATACATTCACATTATATTTCTAACAATAAAATCATTAGTAACATCATCTAGCCTCTTTTATTGTTATTGACCATGATCGGTTGCTATAGTAATCATACTAATTACTTCAAACATATTTAAAATTTATTTTATAGTGTTTAGCAGGTAAACAGCTAAACAGTCTTTCACAATTATAAAAAAACACATGCAAACAATCAAAATACACTAAAAGAGAGAGACAGGACCAAAGTTAAAAGTCACACCCATAGTCACAAAATGTTTAACTAGCCGTAAAATTCTATCACTGTATCAGGGTGTGTTTAAGGATGTACTGAATCACTCTGATGGTTTGACTTTCTTCTCATGTAAGGCAATACTGTTTTGTCGAGTACAGTGTGTGTGCTAGAAAATAATTCAAAATGATGCAGATGCTCAGGTTGCTCTCTATGGTCCCTCTATAGAAGAGGGTGAGGATGGGTGGAGGGAGACAGGCCTTTCTCAGCTTTCGGAGGAAGCTTTGTGCTCTTAACGATCTCCACAGAGGAGTCGTTGATGCTGAACGGAGAGTGGTCATGTCTTGTTTTCCTGAAGTCAAATTTCCTTGGTCTTGTCTACATTCCAGTGAAGTTTGTTGACTGTACACCAGTCTGTCAGCTGCTGCACCTCCTCTCTGTATGCTGTATGCTCATCGCCTTTGCTGATCAGACCCAGCACAGTTGTATTAATCGGCAAACTTTATGATGTTGTTAGAACTGTGTTTCGCAACACAGGTAAGGGACTACTTACAGGTGGGTAAGGGACTATTTCTGTAAATGTGTTCCCAGTCCCAGTCTGTCTGTTAAAATCGGTTAAAAACAAATGTCGTCATACACAACCACACAAGCCACCTCTACCAAGCCTGTTGCTCTCCAATGCCAGATCCCTGGTACATAAAATGGATGACGCACTGGACTACAACTCACTGGGAATTGTTGTGTTTTGACCTAAAAAAAAAATAAAAATAAAAATTAAAATATCACCTAAAACTTGGCTTCACCCGGGGATACCAGACACTAGAATGCTGCTAGTGGGTAGCCCTCTGTTTTTAACTGGTTTTAACAGACAGACTGGGATTGGGAACACATTTACAGAAATAGTACTGGACTACATACACACATGGACAAAATTATTGGTACCCCTCGGTTAATAAAAGAAAAACCCACAATGGTCACAGAAATAACAATTGAAAATCCAACATTGATTTTAAACCATGCTTCAACAGAATTATTTTAAAAATATACTCAATTTTATTTATATACTTTATTTTACATTTTAAGAATGGTGACATGGTGTGTACCACACTCAACATGGACCATAAGAAACAAAGGAAAGAGTTGGCTGTATGTCTTGACAAAGGCTGTTATTTGACAAAAGGAGACTTCTTTGCAGCACTCAGCATGCAGTGATGTTGTGCTCCAGCCTAACTTTCCTGCATCAGGAGCACAATGTTAGATGGGTGCTCCTGGCAGTGAACCCCAAAAAAGCTGCCAACCCAGAAGGAGAACCTGGCAAGGTGCTTAAAGCATGTACCCACCAGCTTTCAGTCATCCTGCCCTGCCTGAGATCAGCCACAATCCTGATATCTCTCCCATCCTGCGGCCCTCACTCCAGTATTCATGAAGTGCTTTGAGAGACTGGTTGTTCAGCACATCAAAGAGTACCTCCCCCAGACTGTGAGCCCCACCAGTTTGCACATCACACTAATAGATCCACAAAGGACACCATCGACATAGCTCTCCACTATGCACTGAGCCACCTGGAGCAGCAGCAAAGCTACGTCCGGATGCTCTTTGTGGATTATAGTTCAGCTTTCGATATAATTACCCTGGACATTCTCATCACCAAACTGGACACTCTTGGCCTTCCTCCTCACATGTGCCTATAAAAAGGACTCTTACCAACCGGCCCCATACTGTGAAACTTGGGCCCCCATCTCTCCTCCACTCTCAGACCTTTTTCTGTTGCAGATGTGGGGAATATAGACATATTGCCACCAAATATAAGTCACCAGAAAGCCTTCCTGTACATTCCACCTAGCGCTAGGGCGAATGCTTAGAAGGCACTATGCAAACTGTATGGGGCCCATCAGCGAGCTGCAGAACAAACACCCGGACGGGCTGTTCATGATCACCAGAGATTTCAACCATGCAAATCTCAAGTCAGTTGTCCCCAAATCTTGTTTACACAAACATCCCCATCCCCCACTTCACATGTCTGTGTGGCTGACTCCAGCATACAGGTCTCTCATCAGATGCTCAAAAGCAGTTCAGAAGCAGGTGAAAGCCATCTCTGCCCTTCAGGACTGTTTCGAGTGCACTGCATGGGACATGTTGAGGGAGGCTGCAACTGTCAGTGACACAGTTAACCTGGAAAAGTATACAGCATCAGTGACTGGCTACAGCAGCAAGTGCATTGATGTTGATGCCTCCAGGAACATCATCTCACACCCAAACCAGAAGCTGTGGATGACAGCTGAGGTGCGTGCGCTGGTGAGGACCCACTGTGGACCTACTCAGCCTTCAGAGCGGGTGTCAAGGTGGCCCTGAGGAAAACAAGAGCAACATTGTCAAGAGCCATCAGAGAAGCAAAGCACGCACACGCTCAGAGAATCCACGGCCACTTCAAGGACACAGGTGCTCCAGACGACGGTTTGGGTCTGATTGCAGTGGATGTGAGGAAAACTCTGTGCAGAGTCAACCCACGGAAAGCTGCAAGACCAAACAACATCCCCAGCAAGAGTGCTCAGGAACAGCTGATGGATGTTCGAACGGACATTTAACATAGAAAAGCTAAACTTGCTGGGCCTCAACACCTCTCTCTGCAACTGGGTACCGGACTTCCTGACTGGGAGGCCCCATCAGTCCAACTTGGGAACTGCATCTCCAACACCATCACACTGAACACGGGGGCCCCCCAGGGCAGTGTTCTGAGTCCTCTGCTGTCCACCCTGCTGACTGATGACTGTGCAGCAAAACACAGCTCTAACCACATCATAAAGTTGGCCTGTGACACAACAGTGCTGGGTCTCATCAGCAAAGGCGATGAGTCAGCAAACAGGGAGGAGGTGCAGTGGAGACTGGTGTCAACAACCTTGACCTGAATGTAGACCAAATAGAGGAAATGGTTGTTGACTTCAGAAGAGCATGACACAACCACTCTACTCACCACGGGTCCTCTGTGGAGATCGTTAAAGGCACCAAGTTCCTTGATGTCCACTTAGCAGAGAACCTTACCTGGACTCTGAAAACCAGCTCTACAGTCAAGAAAGCCCAGCAGCGTCTCTACTTCCTCCGGAAGCTGTTTTACATCTTACTTGTTTTACTACACAAATTTCTTGCCTTCATTTCCAATCTATGTTGTGTACATTGCTTGGTTACATTGTAAATGAGGGTCACCTGTTACGGTGTGGTGTGGGGTTTGGACTCAAGTGCAGTTAAAGTTTGTTTTATTATGATCAAATGAGACAACTCCTTTTGTGGTGTGTGCTTGGTGACTGTTGGACTTGAACTCCCAACCCTGGTAATGGGAGCCCAGTGTATTTGCACTGTGCCACCACAGCTGTGAGGAGTGGCAGTATAAGCACTGATCTTAAGCAACACAAAAAGGCGGGAACACAAAAGGAAAACCAGGAGTGATGTTAACTCAAACTAAAGACAACTCAAATGGTTTTCTCTTTTAGCTGTTCACACCTTGAACTTCTCTTTTCACTTTTCTCTATTCTGTTCACAGCTGTTCACTTTTCTCTTTTCTGTTCACAGCTTAAACTTCTCTTTTCTCTTCACAACATAAACCCACTGTTACCGTTCACCCCTCTACAAAGGTGCGATGGGGAAGTGTGTTTGGCTAGGTGTATTTATACTGTGCCACACAGGTGGGTCTGGTCAGCGTTGATTATCGCTGGGAATTCTGGGGCTTGGAGTTCTTTGCTCCAACCTCACCAGCTTTCCTACTTTGCTGGCTGGGCCCCCTGCTGGCGGCTTGCGGTACATGCTGCCTGCTCACATCACCCTCATTAGTCAGTCAATGTCCCAGTTGTCTTTTATCAGTTAGAGAAAGAGTTATCAGTTTATCAGTTAAAAGAGTTGTGGTTTGTCAGTCACTGTTCCATAAGCATCACTTTAACTAAAAATTTACTAATGACATGTAATTCTTCATTAGCAATTTTTTTTAAAGAAACCCTACCTGCCTTGGTTCTAATTATACAATCTTTGTCGAGGGTACACATTGTGACGGAGTGGTTGAGGCAGGCTGCATTTGCAAAAGGACTTTTTTAGGGCTAAGGCAAAACTCATGGTCAGGACATGCAGGGGTCAAAACACAGGCTTTGTGAGTGTCTTGTCCACCTCCATAGAGTGCCCCGAGCCCGATGCCCTAGTAGTCAAGTCAAGTCAGATTTATTTGTATAGCACTTTTTACAACTATTGTCATCACAAAGCAGCTTTACATAAATAGTGAATAATACAAGACAGAGACAAAGAAGAAAGAAGAAAATAACGTATGATGGATGAAAAAACCCTGGTGAGCAAGCCAACGGCGACAGTGGCAAGGAAAAACTCCCTCAGAGCTGGAGGAAGAAACCTTGGGAGGAACCAAGACTCACAAGGGGGACCCATCCTCCTCTGGTCAGACCTATTTAAACATTAATGATAAAAATGACCAAACCAGGTATAACAGATAGTTAAAAATTTTAGCATGGTCACTAAACAGGTAGCAGTGGTAGGAGGATGTGCCGCTGGTCTGCTTATGGGTGGTGGTGGGTGGGGGGCCTGCTGGTTGGACCGGTAGGTGGCAGCTGGTTTGACGCAGGTAGAAGGGACCTCAGCGGGCAATCTTCCAGCAGGTCGGGCTGGGTGGCCATTTACTTGGAGAAGGTAAAAGGAGAGGGCTAGTTCTGAGAGGAATTTTATGGAGAGCAGAGAATGTTGAGCAGTATCAGATTATGTCTGACGACTCTGGCAGGTCTGACTATAACAGGCTAATTAAAAGGAGAGAACCAGAAGGTAACACAGACACGGGAGCACCCTAAAAACGCCTGCATCTATCTGCTCCAAAGTCAACAAACCTGATTGATCACATGTAAGCAGCGAGACGACAGCTCCAGCATTTCAGTGTACTACAATTCCCTGTGTCCGCGAACCCCTGGACCTGCAACCTGTATCTAAGAAACATTAATTTCCAAAAGCTAAACTAAACAGATGAGTTTTCAGCTTGGATTTAAAGATTGAGACTGTGTCTGAGTCCCGAACATTATCTGGAAGGTTATTCCAGAGTTGGGGGGGCTTTATAAGAAAAGGTTCTTCCCCCTGCTGAGGTTTTCTGAATTTTGGGAACGAGTAAGAGTCCAGTACCCTGAGATCTAAGTAGTCTAGTAGTCCTTCCGCCAGAGTATGCTGATATGCAGGGCGTATTCAGTAAGTCCCGTGCCGCTAAGCATCCCCCCCATCATCCGTACAATTGTGCTAAAGATCTAGTGGAGGGTTCCACATTGGCCAAAGCTTGTATCCCCCTCACGGAGGAAGGGATGGAGGAATACATCACGGAGGCATTAGCTCAAGGATACATCACAAGTCACCGGTGGCCTCAGGTTTCTTTTTTATTCAGAAGAAGGGAGGGGGGTTGAGGCCGTGTATCGATTATCGTGCTTTGAATGCCATCACCAAGCAGTACCCCTATCCTATGCCCTTAGTCCCATCCGCCCTCAAACAGTTGCGTCGAGCCTGGATCTTCACCAAATTAGATCTGCATAGCATGTACAAGGGAGGGGGACGAGTGGAAGACGGCGTTCAGGGGGCACCAGGGGGCACTACTGGTACCAGGTCATGCCGTACAGGTTAGCCAATGCCCCCTCCGTCTTCCAGGCCTTTATCAAGGACGTCCTCAAAGACTACCTTTCATTTAAGACTTTAGTAGTTTGGCAGCGCCCATCACGTCATTGCTCAAGGGGGCTCCCCGGCGCATCATGTGGATGCCGGACGTGGAGGAGTCCTTCCAGGCGCTCCCGTAATACCAAGGTGGACGCATGCGCTCGCATCCACCAGTCAGTGGATGAGGGAGAGACCACACCAGCACCGATCCAACCATCGGGGGTTACTGTCGTGGCAATCCAGTGGGACCTGGACACGGAGATCACCCACGCTCTCAGACACACCACCGTGCTCCCCTCATGCCCCCCGGACAAAGTCTACATCCCGGCAGCACTCCGGGAGAAGCTCTTTGTCTGGGCTCATGCTTCCAATCTTTGGGTCACCTAGGTGAGGCCCGTACATACCACCTGCTCGCACCCAAGTACTGGTGGGAGGGGATGAGAGCAGATATTCACTGGGTGGTAGCATCATGTAGTGAGTGTGCACAGTGTAAGACCACCAGAATGCTCCCTTTGGGGAAGCTCATGCTGCTGTCCATGCCTGAACGCATGTGGTCTCACCTGGCAATTGACTTTGTCACAGACCTGCCCAAATCAGAGGGGAACATGGTGTTGATGACTGTGATAGATCGGTTTTCTCGGGGGGTTAGGTTTATTACATTATTCCAATGGCCATTGCCATCAGCAATGCAGACAGCTCAGGCCTTGGTGGACCACGTCCTCCGGAATTTTGGGATTCCGGAGTACATAGTATCAGATCGGGGGGCTAAGTTTACGTCAAGGGTTTAGGGGGGCTTTTGTGAGCACCTGGGGGTGAGCATTAGCCTCTCCTTTGGGTACCATCCACAATCCAATGGCCAGTGCGAGCATGCTAACCAGGAGCTAGGGAAGTTCCTACGGCTATACTGCCATGAATACCCCAGCGAATGATCCCAGTATTTGGTCTGGGCCAAGATGGGCCAGAACTCACTGAGGTGTGCGACCACTGGTCTGACCCCCATCAATGTTTTCTGGGGTACCAGCCCCCGCTGTCCCCCTGGACGGCCGTGGAGACACAGGTCCTGGCAGTGGATTCATGGATGTGTCTCAGTGAAGCGGTCTGGACCACAGCCCACCAACATATCCAGACCTTCCTGCAGCTCTATAAGATCCAAGAGGACTGTAAGACAGGGGAGACCCCATCCTACGAGCCAGGGGACCAAGTCTGGTTGGCGACTAAGGACCTCCGGACAGGGATCCCCTCACACAAACTCTCAGCTAAGTACACAGGCCACCTCGTCGGACCAGCAGGGTTCCCCCATTGTCGATTCCACCTCCCTGGGGGCGGTCCCGAGCTATAGCCGGCAGGCTCACCTAAGGACTTGTTTCATGTTTCAGTGTGTATGTGTCGGTTCTTAGATTCGGTTCAAGTTAATTTACATCATGTGTGTTTGATTCAGTTCCTTTGTGTTCATTGTTTTGATTGCTTGGTGTCATCTGATTGTTTCATGCATTTCACTTGAGGCGGGGGGTACTTAAGGGGCTTCCTCCCTAGACTCCATGCCGAGAATTAGATGTGTAAAGACTAGGAACCTTGAGGTTTTCCGAGAGGTTCCCTTCCATTATCCTAGCAGCATTAGGTCAGCTTCAGCTCGACCTGATGTTCTCTGAGGTTTGAGCGTCTAACGAGAGTCGCTCGTTGTTCCAGGGAGAGTATCCTATGGCTCTCTATCCAGTTATACTGCTCATGAGTGTTCATCCCCCTGTGTCTGGCCTATCCCGCCATGACACTGTATTAATAAAGTCTGAATTTGAAATATACTTAGAATTTGTTTTAATAAGTTAATGATAAGTCTAAATTTATATTGACAATTAATAAAATGTTCTGATGACAGGTGAAGGCTAAAACCAAGAGATTACATAGAGAGTTTGTTCAACCCACCCCATCACTGTGTACAACCCCATCATATCAGTTAAAATGAAGCCACTAACGTTGAATTCATATTTCAAGATTAGAGACAAAAAATATTTTGAATTGACACTTTCCAAAAAAAATTTTACTAGTAGGTAAACATTTTAACATGTACTTCATGTATTACGACTCAAATTGTGTACATATTATCTATTGTCTTTTTTTTGTATATACATTTATATACATATATTTAATTTAATATTTGATCTTTTTTGTAAACTTTCATGGACACATTATATTTCTTAAATATTAAATATAGAGGAGCAGAGCAGAACAAGCTTACTTATCTTATTCATACAAACATATCCAAACCTCACTTATGAACAAATAATAACATGCAAAATTTCAGATGGATACATTTCAAAGGGCAATTTTCTGAGTTATCTATAGACAACCAGCAGTCAGCAATATGGTTGTACAATGATTTAACGTATTACTATATGATAATGTGTTGGACAATTGTGTCCATACTTTCTCCAAAACAGCATGACAAAGTACTGGTTTATGGGCTTTCAATTACAAATCTCACCATGCTCAAAACACTTAACATCTTGCCAATTAATGCAATAAAATGTCCAATCTGAGACAGGATGCCTTAAGTTAGAATAATAATTAAGTTACTTTTAATAGTGCGTACCATCTTTTTTAATGTAAACAAATTGTGGCTTTATGACCTTATTTTTTTTTATGTGAAAACAGATTAGTTCTGGAAGAGCCTGGCTGGAATATTTTACCTGATAAAACCATTCTTAATGCTTTTCTAAACCACTTGTAGAAGAAAGCATATACAATAGGGTTACAGGTTGAATTAAAAAATCCAATCCAAATAAGCATGTCAATCAAAACTGGAGGAACTGAGTAACCAATAAATGGATCAATAACATTGCAGATAAAAAATGGTGTCCACAATGACAGGAACACCCCCATAATCACTGCCAGAGTTTTGGTGGCTTTTCTCTCTTCTTTGCTTAGCACTGATTGCATACTGTTTTTACATTTTGAGTCCTGAATAGACTTTGCCTGCTTTTGTGCAACATGAAATATCTTTAGATATATACTGAGCATCACAACACCTGGGAAATAAAAGGAAAGCAAAGGAAGCAGTGCTTGCAGCTGCACTTTGGAAAAACACACAACCTCCTTCACATGCAATATTATAATAATAAAACTTTTCAATTCCAAGAATATTCAGCTCCAGAAATATTATTCCAAACCCGACTGCAGTTGAGACACTCCAGCAGATGAAAATCATAATTATTGTGACAAGAGGGGTAATTTTACTATGATAGAGTAAGGGGTGACACACAGCATAATATCTGTCAATGGATATGAAAGACAAATTTAAAATAGAAGCAGTGCACAACATGATACCAACACTGCTGTGTATTTTACAAAATAAAGTACCCAGGTACCAGCAAGTCTCTACAGAGCGTAGCATCCCAGGAGGCATTACAATGCCACCCAGCAGCAAATCAGTCACAGCCAGAGAAAGAACAAGGTAATTAGTTGGCATGTGCAGCTGCTTAAAATGAACAATGGTTATGATGACAAAAAGGTTTCCAAATACTTCAAAATCACCACTGAACCAAAAAACATGTACAGTGGCACCCTCAAAATCAGAGGATAGGCAAGCTTTGGACAGGATCCATTTAAAAAGTCATAGCAAAGAGGAGTAATGTCCTTTATCTGAGCATGGCTTGAGTTCATTCTGAACTGCTAAGTGGACTCTTTTTTTGGAAATAGAATCTTTAAAAAACGATTTACAATTTTCATAACACAACTAGTACTTATCCTAAGTAGCTGCAGTTATTTCCATTACAAATTCATTTGCATAACTTCACAATTAATAATGAGCTTAAATGGTAAGAAAAGCATTGACAACACATTATGTGTCTGGTGTTATCTTATGTTTTCTTATGTCATGTTTGATTCATAATGACATACAGGAGAATAGAGAATGAGCCCTCCAGCACTTTTGTCACTACATGTGATAAAACACGTCACATGTTCCCTTGCAGTCATACGTTAATAGTTATCCCATGATAATACATTGACTGGAAAAACATTATTCTTATGAAATAAAAATAGATTATGGTTTAAGGTTGTAAGAAGTAACAATTTATTCTATTTGCAATTAGTTAAGAGTGACTTGGTGCAAAACCTTTGACTTGCAGTAGATCTGCATCTTTCTACAAGTCAACCTTCATCCTGCAAGGAAATATTAGTTAATTTAGATACATTTTCCTTATACCCATAGCTCACCTACTAATTTGGATATGCCAGCTGTTTAACTTGATCAGTCAGCTGCTGGCTATGTTATCTAATTACAGAGGAGAGAAGGAGAGAAAGTAAATAAGAACTGTGGTTTGTCAGAACATCTGATGTTGAAATCCAAAATCCAAAAGTGAGTGCTCCAATTAAGAGTACCACTTCAGATAGTCTCATTTAACGTTGCCCACTCTTGGACAAATTTTTACATTCTCGTTTCCAAGAAAAAAGTACCACAGACTTTTATAAGTAACTTACTTTGCTCATACACCAGTGGCGCCGAGAATGCAGGCCCGGTGACGAGCTCCTCCGTGTGGTGTTTGTTTTTGTTTGTTAATGTTGTCTATTGTACGTCAAACTCAGTTAGTTGGAGCAGGGAACAACTACTGAGCTTCAGGAACAACATTTCCCCTGAAAACATCCCAGAATTTGTTCAAGAACCTTCAGTTTGTGCGGAGATCCTCACCACAGCCGCGCTGGCTGCGCTCGGCCTCGCCAGGAGACTGTGGAGAAGCACGCGCTCGTGCGTCTGAGGCAGCGCGGGGCTCGTACACCCCTACCGTCATTATTCCTCTCCAACCTCCGATCTCTCAGCAACAAAACTGAGGAACTACTTCTGATCAACCAAACCAACAATGACTTCTCCGCTGCTTCTGCGCTCTGCTTCACGGAGACCTGGCTGTCCGAGCTGACCCCGGACAGCGCGCTGCACCTCCCGGGCTTCCAGCTGCACAGAGCGGACAGAGACGCGGAGAGCAGCGGCAAGAGCAGAGGAGGAGGAATCTGCTTCTACATCAAGGAGCGCTGGTGTAGAGACACTACGGTACTGTTAAAATCCTGCTCCCCTCATCTGGAATCTCTGTTCATAACCTGTAGGCCGTTCTACTCGCCCAGAGAGTTCAGCTCGTTCATCCTAGCCGGCACCTACATTGCGCCAAGCGCGTGCACGAGCGACGCGCTGAAACAGCTGGCGGAACAGATCACGAAGGTGGAGCGGGAGTTCCCGGACTCACTCCTCATCATTCTGGGGGATTTTAACAGTGCAAACCTCACGAAGGAGATGTCCAGATACAGACAACACATCATGTGTCCAACACGAGGAGGCAACACACTGGACAAGTGCTACACCTGTATCAAGAATGCCTATCGCGCGGTCACGCGCGCAGCTGTCGGGCTCTCCGATCACAGCCTCGTTCACCTCATTCCAACATACCGGCAGAAACTCAAAACCAACAAGCCGGTCATCACAACTTTGAAGAGGTGGACCAGTGGACACATTGAGAAGCTGCAGGGCTGCTTTGAATCCACAGACTGGGCTGTGTTTGAGGAGGCGACAGACGGACTGGACGAATACACAGACACTGTGACGTCATACATCAGTTTCTGTGAAGACAGCTGTATCTCAACTAAATCACAGGTGAGATACAGTAACAACAAACCCTGGTTTACTGCTGAACTCAAACAGCTTCGGAGGGAAAAGGAGGAAGCGTTCAGGAGTGGAGATAGAACTGTCTTTAAGAAGGCCAAATACAGACTGGAGAAAGGGATTAGAGCTGCGAAGAGCAAGTACTCAGAGCAGCTGAACAGACACATCACTGCTAACGACCCATCTTCAGCCTGGAAAGGCCTTCAGCTTCTCACTGGTCACAAGGTGAGAAAGACCCCCCTCCTCCTGAACGACCGACACCTCACGAACGACCTGAATGAGTTCTACTGCAGATTTGAACTCACAAAAGACAATCAGACTGTCTACCCCCCATCACCCCCCTCCTCCTCCACTCCCACCCCCACACTGGCCCTCTCACCTCTGCCTCCTGCTCATCTCTGCATCAACCTGCAGGATGTTCACAGGCTCTTCAGCAGACAGAAGGTGAGGAAAGCCCCCGGGCCCGACTCAGTCTCTCCATCCACCCTAAAACACTGCTGTGACCAACTAGCTCCAGTGTTTACAGACATTTTTAACAGATCACTGGAACTCTGCTCTGTTCCAGCCTGCTTCAAAACCTCCACCATCATTCCAGTTCCCAAGAAATCCACCATCACCGGACTGAATGATTACAGGCCTGTCGCCCTGACCTCTGTAGTCATGAAGGTCTTTGAACGCCTGATCCTAGCCCACCTGAAGTCCATCACAGGTCCCTGCTGGACCCCTTGCAGTTTGCGTACCGAGCAAACAGGTCTGTCGATGATGTGGTCAACCTGACCCTGCACTTTATCCTGCAACATCTCGACAGCCATGGAAACTATGCTAGGGTTTTGTTTGTGGACTTTAGCACGGCCTTTAACACTGTTGTGCCGCAGCTTCTTCAGACCAAACTCTCCCAGCTGTCAGTGCCAGACTCCATGTGTCGGTGGATCGTGGATTTTCTGACAGACAGGAGACAGCAGGTGCGGCTGGGGAAACACACTTCAGACCTCCGGACACTCAGTACTGGAGTCCCTCAGGGTTGTGTTCTTTCACCCCTTCTCTTCAGCCTCTACACTAATGACTGTGTCTCCAAAGATCCAGCTGTAAAGATCCTGAAATTTGCAGATGACTCCACTCTGGTGGGCCTCATAGCTAACGGTGATGAGTCTGCTTACAGAAAGGAAATTGAGCAGCTGGTGTCCTGGTGCAGCAACAACCACCTGCTGCTAAACACAGAAAAGACTGTAGAGATGGTGGTGGACTTCTGACGCAATCCACCCACCCTTCCCCCCCTCCACATCAACAACACTGCAGTATCAATGGTGGAGTCACTCAAGTTCCTGGGCACCACCATTTCCAGAGACTTGAAATGGGAGAAAAACACCATCTCCATCATCAAAAAAGCTCAACAAAGAATGTTCTTTTTGAGACAACTCAAGAAATTCAACCTGCCACAGACTCTGATGATCCAGTTCTACACAGCGATCATCGAGTCAATTATCACAGCCTCCATAACTATCTGGTTTGGTTCCTCCACCTCACAAGAAAGAACCAAACTCCAGCTCATCATCCGGACAGCAGAGAGGATCATCGGATGTAACCTGCCATCACTTCAGCAGATCTACACCAGCAGGATGAGGAAGCGGGCTGGCAAGATTACATCTGACCCCTCACATCCTGGACACCTCCTCTTCCAGACACTCCCCTCGGGTAGAAGACTGCGGTCCATCAAAACCAGCACAACACGTCATGCTAACAGCTTCTTCCCCAGAGCTGTAGCGCTCCTCAATCACAGTGGACACCTCCCACTTTAAACCTCAAAACTTACAACTGAACTGTACCAAACCGGACTGAACAGCTATTTTGCACTCTGCCTATTTTGCACTATGACTATTTGCACACCTGTACAGATGTTCTTTTCTGTAAATATATTTTCAGCTCTTTATTACCTTAGTACTTTTTACTTTTTTAATTTATCCCCTACCCTATTTATTGTTTAGTGTCATTTTCCTTTAGTTTAAGACTGTGTTCTGTGTTTTTTTGTTACTTGTCATACGTGTTGCTCTCACCAAGACAAATTCCTTGTATGTGTAACATACTTGGTGAAATAAAGAGATTCTGATTCTGATTCTGATTCTGAGAAGGGCTAGCATAGTAAGGAGATCCCACAAAATTTTTTCAAGCATGTTCTAGATCTGAGACAAAAAGTTCTGTTTGTCTCACGCAGAATCAGGTCTAAGGTATGACCCTGCATTAGTCTAGCAATGTTCTTGCACACTGTAGTAATTGGTCTTCATAATGATAGCATCAAAACATTATATGTGGCAAAGAGGCAGAAAGACATAAAAAGGAAGCTTTCTGTATAACAACCTGCTGTTTTCCATGCAGTCATGTCTTTTCCGAGTAAATGGGCACATACTCATCCAGCCCGAACTGCTGGAACACCTCTACCAATGTCAGACCAGCTGCCACCTACCAGTCTGACCAGCAGGACCGCCCCACCACCACCCATGCCAGACCAGCAGCACACCCTCCTACCACTGCTACCTACTTATTGACCATGTTAAAACCTAAATGGATCTGCCACTATTAATAATATCACTATTAACCATCATTACTCTTACCATCACTGCCACGACTATATTAAGTTATACTACACCATGCTTATTATATTATGATTATCATTATGTTGCAACTGAGTAGTAGAACAGTTTATGTGGTTTGGTGACTTTTTGTCAATAATTTAGAAATAGTTCTGACCAGAGGAGTCCCCCTTGTGAATCTTTGTTCCTCCCAAGGTTCCTTCTTCCAGCTCTGAGGGAGTTTTTCCTTGCCACTGTCGCTGTTGACTTGCTCACTGGGGGTCTTAGATTTTTTATGTCTTTTTTATGTTATTTTATATTTTCTGTCTTTTACTAATTACTAATTACTGAAAGCTGCACGGTGACAACAGTTGTAAAAAGCGATATACAAATAAATTTGATTTGATTTGTGCTGTGATCCTTTTAAATCACTGTTTCTAATGAATCTTGTAAATCTTTTATAAAAGAATATTGTGTTCAATAATACACTGCTCAAATAAGGCTCACTAGTGTGTGTGTCCTCCACATGCCTGCATGACCTCCCTACAATGCCTGGGTATGCTCCTAATGAGGCAGCGGATGTTCTCTTAAGGGATCTCTTTCCAGACCTAGATTAAAACATTAGTTAACTCCTGGACAGCCTGCGGTGCAATGTGGAGTTGGTGGATGGAACAAGACATGATGTCCCAGATGTGCTTGATTGGATTCAGGTCTGGGGAACGGGCAGGCCAGACCACAACATCAATGCTTTCATCGTGCAGGAACTGCTGATACAATTCAGTCACATGAGGCCTAGCATTGTCATGCATCAGAAGGAACCCAACCCCACTGCACCAGCATATGGTCTCACAATAGGTCTGAGGATCTCATCCTGGTACCTAATGCCAGTCAAGGGACCTCTGGCTAGCACATGAAGAGCTGTGTGGCCCTTAAAAGAAATGCACCCCCACACCATTACTGACCCACTGCCTAACCGGTCATACTGGAAGATGTTGCAGGCAGCAAAACATTCTCCACGGCATCTCCAGACTCTGTCATGTCCGTCACATGTGTTCAGTGTGGGTCTGCTTTCATCAGTGAAGAGCACAGGGTGCCAATGGTGAATCTGCCAATCTTAGTGTTCTCTGGCAAATGCCAATCGCCCTGCATGGGCTGTAAGCACAAGCCTCACTTGTGGATGTCAGGCCCCTTATACCACCCTTATGGAGTCTGTTTCTGACAATTTGAGCAGAAACATGGATATTAGTGGCCTACTGGAGGTCATTTTGCAGGGCTCTGGCACTGCTCCTCCCGTGGTCCTGCTGCTGGGTTTTTGCCCTCATACAGCCCCCTCCACATCTCCTGGTGTACTGGCCTGTCTCCTGGTATTCGTTATATGCTCTGGACACTGTGTTGACTGATACAGCAAACCTTCTTGCCACACCTCGCATTGATGTGCCATCCTGGATGAGCTGCACTACCTGAGCAACTTCTGTAGGTTATAGACACTGCCTCATTCTACCTCTAGGGGTGAGAGCACTGACAAAATGCAGTGAAAAAGTGACCAAAACATCAGCCAGAAAGGATGAGAACAGAGAAATGGTCTGTGGTCACCACCTGCAGAATCACTCCTTTATAGGGCTGTCTTGCTAATTGCACAACAGCAGTTGAAACTAATTCACAATCAGTGTTGCAACTAGACAGGTTGATTTTACAGAAATGTAATTGACTTGGCGTTACATTGTGTTGTTCCCTTTATGTTTTTAAATGCCATTTTGCACTGATCTAGATGGGGGAAATCAATGGAAACCTTACAGATGCAAAATGGTCAAACCTGATCAGAAGTCAAGTACTATGATTTTGTTTTATTTAAATGCACTGTTTTTGATACTTTTTGTGTTAATGTTTGGACAACATTTATGTTTGTCGGGGAGTGTGTGGTAGGTATAAAAAGTCCATCATTTGTGATGGGTTAAAAGTTATTTGTGATGAGTTAGTTCTTCAGTATAAGTCAGTTTCCTCAGAAAAAAAAGTTAGTTAATACAGAATAGACAATGAGCCAGAGCATTTTTAGTAATTGGTTATGGTTAGAAAACCAGTGGTAATTCACAAACTAAAATTGTTGTTAATGCTGGCTAGTTATACATGCAGTTTAAGTATTCTACGAGGTTTCTGTAGTGGAAGACATGCACAGATGTGAGAATGTGTTGATGTACTAAAATTCTCCTATTTGCCTATTTTGTATGAAAACACAATTCACAATATAGCAGTGAGTTTTCTTATTTGTTATCATCGCTTTGCAGGGGTACAGCATGTATATTTGCACTTTAATGAGGCTTGGCCTTATCCAGATATAATCCGGATACTCAAGATGCACAAAGTGACCAGGTATAAACAGGGTCAGATAGTCCTCCAGGATTTCCTTGTATTTGGCCTTATTCATTTGATCCTTTACCTTTACAAGCTTTCCAGTGCCTGCTGCAGGAAGCATCCACACAGAATGATGTTTGGTGTCCTCCAGAGCATGTAGTCTGATGGCAAAACAATCCCACATGCCGAACTGTAGTCGAGATTTATATTTATATTTATATTTAATAAAAGCTTCCCAAAACAGCGATTTTAGATGATATAGATGACATATGGTGAAATACAATTTTTAATTGATATACAAAATATACAATTTGGTTCTGCAGTTATTCTAAGAGTTACCCTGTTATTACTCCTTGGACTTTCAGCTCAGAACTCTATAAACAATCCTCTGGATTTCAGGTCCCCATCACATTTACCCAGGATTTAATATACATTACTTTAACAATGAGGCTTTTCTGTAGATTTGAACTATGCTAAGTCATATATCACAAAAGGGAATTAAAAATATGTATTGTTTGCTTTTGTTGGTTTGGTCATATGTTTGGAAGTGTGCACCATGTCTGTGGATGTGTACTTTACGCTTAGTTTTTTTAGAAGTCTATTTACCTCATTACATGTAAAGGGTACATGCAGGTGCACCACACCTTTCATGAATTTAGTTGACATGGTTTAATTTTTTATTTGCTGGCTTAAAAAAACACTTGGAGGAAAAACATCCTGGAGGACAATTCATTTATTCATGTGTTTAAAGTCAATATATTGGATGATGTAATAAATGAAACTTTTTTCTGTAAAAACATTGCCAAAGCAGAATTTCTCTCAAGGTTTTTATTTACTCAGCACTTACTTTTACATTTTAAAACTTCAAAATAACATTGTCTATTTTTACACTAAAATGAAATGTTAGTTAGTGAGTTATTTGTACTGTTTTAGTACAATGGCTTGATTTCAGAAAATATTGTTGTGGAGTTTATGAGTAATTCTTGAAGACCCTGACTGAAATATTTGACCTGATAAAATAATCCTAAACGCTTTTCTAAACCACTTGTAGAAGAAAGCATACACAATAGGGTTACAGGTTGAATTCATAAGTACAATCCAGGCAAGCATATAAAAAATATTGGAGGAATTGAGTAGCCAGTAAAAGGATTGAGGATGTTGCAGATAAAGAACGGCATCCAAAGTGACAGGAACACACCCAAAATCACAGCCAGAGTTTTTGTGGCTTTTCTCTCTTCTTTGCTTATTACTGTCTGTGTATTTTTACATTTTGAGTCCTGAATAGACTTTGCTTGCTTTTGTGCAACACAGAATATCTTTATATATATACTGAGCATCACCATGCCTGGGAAATAGAAGGAAAAGTCAAGTCAAGTCAAGTCAGATTTATTTGTATAGCGCTTTTTACAACTGTTGTCGTCACAAAGCAGCTTTACATAATTAGTACTTAATAAAGGACAGAGACAGAGAAGAAAGAAGAAATAACATGAAGGATCAAAGACCCCCCGTGAGCAAGCCAAACGGCGACAGTGGCAAGGAAAAACTCCCTCAAAGCTGGAGGAAGAAATCTTGGGAGGAACCAAGACTCACAAGGGGGACCCATCCTCCTCTGGTCAGAACTATTTAAACATTAATGATAAAAATTACTAAACCAGATACAACAGAAAGTTAATAGTGGTGATATCTAGGTTTCAACACGGCCACCAAACAGGCAGCAGTGGCAGGCGGGAGAGCCGCCGGTCCGCCATGGGTGGTGGCGGGTGGGGGGGCCCGCTGGCCGGACTGGTAGGTGGCAGCTGGTTTGACGCAGGTAGAGGGGACCTCAGCGGGCAATCTTCCAGCAGGTCGGGCTGGGTGGCAGAGAGAGGAAGCAGTGCTCGATGCTGTGCTTTAAAACAACACACAACTTCCTTCACATGCAATATTCTTATAGTAAAACTCTTCAATACCCAGAATGTTAATCTCCAGAAATATTATTCCAAACCCAACTGCTGTGGAAACACTCCAGCATGTGACAATCATGATTACTGTGACAAAGGAGGTGATTTTATGGTGATACAGCAGTGGGTGACACACAGCATAGTATCTGTCAATGGAAATGAAGGAGAGATTTAAAATTGAAGCAGTGCAGTGTAAATATTTAAATTTGCAATGTGAAAACAATTGGACTGGTGTTTCAGGGTGGCTTCATGCTTCAACTTGTATATGCAGTTGATTTGTATCTTTACTTAAGCAATTCAACAATCTAGCATATTCTTAAGAAATTTAACTTAAAACATTAATTAAATAAAGTTAAATCATTTCTAATTGTTTATTGTAATAATAGCCATTAAGCCTTTTGGGGGAAAAAAGATTACATGGTTAACCAATCATCTTATTTATAACATTTCTTAATGACGTCCATACTTCAGATACTAAAACACCCACAGGCCTTTGCTTCTATTTTATTATACTCTTTGCAACTGGTATCACCAATACAATGTAATTTCAATTTCTAATAAGGACTTAAAATAATATGCAAGCTCAACCTAAAATCACAGTTAACCCTGTTGTTAGTAACAGGCCTAGCAATACATGCATTAGAATATCACAAAGATCCAGGCAGCATTAAAGGGTCCTTCGAGTGTAAAACATTTTTTCACAACACCAGTTGTGAAATTTACATTCAATCATAATGCACATGACTGTCATTACAATATTGGATTTCTATTTTTTTAACTGTTATTTTTCTGGTGCAAACTGAGGTACAATATGCATATTTAATAGAACAGTTGTAATATTATTATTATTTTTTTTTAAATATGAGCGATCTGTTTTACAAAAAGGTGCTATGGCATAAAATGTGACATCTATTATGTGTTTCACATACCCTTATATGTGACGCTGTCAGGTAAAGAACACAATTCTTGCCCTCACAGCCTTAAGATGTAGACCACAGATTTAAATTAGAGTACCATACATCTCGTGAATCTGGTTGTGTCTCACTCATATACTCATGTTGAGTAACATTCTTCACAAGCCAGTAGGTAGTTCAGTGCTGAAATAACTTTATATCAATGTCCTTGTTAACATGTGGCATCCATAATGAAAATTTGTGGTACAGGAAAATGTAGGGCAGAGCTAATTAATGTAGAAATGAAAGCAAGACCCTTCTTCCCAAGGACCAACAAACCCATGGAAGGATATAAGTGATGTTTAACCGGTGTGAAATGTATCCTGTATTCTAATATAGACACTGCAAGAATTTGTGGGATTATAATTGACTAATCTGACATAAATATATAAATACATTTATATAAATAAATATAAAAACACAAATATTGTGTATTCATATCCTGTCATAAAAGACAATATAAAGTCACAAAACCGGTTCAGTGGATGTAGCAATACTTCAGAAAGAACGCCAAGAGTGCATCAGTTGGAGCAATGGAAAGAAATTTTAATTGTAGACAACATGGATGGTAGAGCTGTGAGGGACATGTATGCCAACATTTACTTTGGTTAATGGAATATTTTGTTTGCATTTGTTCATTACCACAGAATATATTCTTATCACAGAACAAGACTCATGTTTGTTGGTACATCAGATGAAACCAGTATTTTGACAGGAAGTTAGAAAAAATAAGAAATGGCTGGTAAGAAAACAGAAGATATCATAAATTAAACAGATCAAGGCATTTCAACGTGTCACTTTCCAAAGCAGAAATTCTCCTCAGATGCCAAATACACTGTAAAATAGAACATCAGAATTTATTTTATTGTCATTATTGTCTCTTTCTACTCTGAGTACAGAAGGATCAAAATAAATACACAGAAACTGACAAACTGGCATCAGTTAACTCTTATTTATCTTACTAATTAATCAGTCAATTACATGAATAGCTTATGGGCTCTTAGCCAACCTGGGGAAACTACTGGGTCATCAGCATCCTTAAAAATTATACTGTTGTAACCAACAGATGTTAAAACTCCAAAAATTTTAATATTAACTAGGCATCCCATTCTTTTGCAATTATAGTTTTTTTTTTTATTATTTATAACTAAATGTCTAGTTGAAAATGAAAATGTGCATTATGTGCACATTTTGACTACTTTTCTAACAGGGGCTTTATTTTTATTTAGTGTGAAAATAGATTTATTCTTGAAGACCCTGGCTGAAATATTTGACCTGATAAAACCATCCTGAATGCTTTTCTGAACCATGTGTAGAAGAACGCATACACAACAGGATTACAGGTTGAATTCATAAGTCCAATCCAAGCAAACATATCCATCAATACTGGAGGAACTGAGTAACTGATAAATGGATTAATGATATAGCAGACAAAAAATGGTGTCCAAAGTGTTAGAAACACCCCCAAAATCACAGCCAGAGTTTTGGTGGCTTTCCTTTGCTCTCTGCTTAACAT
Source organism: Salminus brasiliensis (assembly GCF_030463535.1). Taxonomy (NCBI): domain Eukaryota; kingdom Metazoa; phylum Chordata; class Actinopteri; order Characiformes; family Bryconidae; genus Salminus; species Salminus brasiliensis. Next base: position 30,284,505 of record NC_132878.1, read on the forward strand.
TGATTTCATATTGTTTTTACATTTTGAGTCCTCAATGGACTTTGCTTGTTTCTGTGCAACATGGAATATCTTTAAATATATACTGAACATCACAACACCAGGGAAATAGAAGGCAAGGACAGAGGAAGCAGTGCTTGCGGCTGCACTTTCAAACAACACACAACCCCCCTCACATGCAATATTCTCATTGTAAAACTCTTCACTGCCGAGAATGTTGAGCTCCAGAAATATTGTTCCAAACCCCGCTAAAGTGGAGACACTTCAGCAGATGAAAATCATGATTAGTGTTGTAAAGGGGGTGATTTTATTGTGATACAGCAGGGGGTGACACACAGCATAATATCTATCAATGGATATGAAACACAAATTTAAAATGGAAGCTGTGCACAAAGTGATGTCAACACTGCTGTGTATTTTACAAAATAAAGTGCCCAAATACCAGCAAGTCTCTACAGAGCGTACCATGCTAGGAGGCATCAACAAGGCCCCCAGCAGCAGATCAGTTACAGCCAGAGACAGAACAAGATAATTAGTTGGCATATGCAGCTGTTTGAAATGAAGAATGATTATGATGACAAATGAGTTTCCAAAAACTGTTAAAATCACCACTGAGGAGAGAAACAAGTAAAGTGGAACCCTCAAAAACAGAGAATATGCAATCTTTGGACAAGATCCATTTACAAATTCATAGCACAGAGGAGTGATGTCCACTATGTGAGCTTGGCTTGAGTTCATTCTAATGTCCAACTAAAGAGATATATTTTTCTGTAAGGCAATAAATGTCAGAAATGTCAGAAAATGGACTCATTAAAATAAAAAGAATATTGTTCTGTGAGCTGAAAAAAGAAAAAAAAACAGCATTGAAAATACACATCATGTATCAGATGTTATTTAGTTTTTATATTTACATGTAAAAATTTATTATGTTAAAGGAACCCTCCATCTGATCTTACCTTCAATTTCCACAGTGGATAAAATCACACAGTGGCCCAGATTTATACTCTTTCAACACCGCAAGTGATAAAACACCGCCCTCTTGTTGGGGTGATAGGATACTGGACCACTGCTACACTCCATTCAATGACTCAACCCCTTGCACTATTTGATGTCATACCCTGTGTTTGAAATCCTAATGGTTCCTTGGTTTGACAACAAGAAATTCATGCTCATGGGATAGCAGATTTATTAGAAAGTAATTATGTCAGGAAAGGACTTTTAGAGACTTTTAGATGACTTCAAGATATGAGTGCAGCTAA